>NC_140945.1:142906985-143149485 GCF_014529385.1 Adiantum capillus-veneris
CTCGTAAAGTGAGAGTCCACACAGGGAATGGCAAGTTTGCAGATGTTGAGTGGCGGAAAGTGAGGGTTGGTGATGTAGTACAGGTTCAGAAGGATCAGTTCTTTCCTGCTGATCTTCTCATGCTTTCCTCCAGTTATCCGGATGGAGTTTGCTACGTAGAGACGATGAATCTGGATGGAGAAACCAACTTGAAGTTGAAAAAAACACTCGAAGCAACACTGGATCTTGATGGAGATGATGAGTTTGGAGGGTTTGTAGGGATTATCCGGTGCGAGGATCCAAATCCAAATCTTTATTCTTTCATTGGAAATTTGGAATATGAGGGCTCGGTTTTGTCAATAGGTCCTCAACAGATTTTGCTTAGAGATTCGAAGCTTCGCAACACACAGTATGTTTATGGTGTTGTGGTTTTCAGTGGCCATGAAACCAAAGTGATGCAGAATGCAACAGACCCCCCTTCTAAGAGGAGTGGCATTGAGAGGAAAATGGACTCGATAATCTATTTTCTTTTCAGTGTGTTGGTTACACTGTCGTTGATAGGAGCAATAGTTTTTGGCATCAGAACCAAGCTTTACATGCCGAGTTGGTGGTATCTTCGCCCAGATGACACGACAAGTGACTTTAATCCCAACAGCGCTCTACTTTCGTCCTTCTATCAGTTTATAACTGCTCTAATCCTTTATGGGTACCTTATCCCCATCTCTCTGTATATATCATTAGAGGTGGTAAAGCTCATGCAGGCAAGGCTGATCAACCAGGACATCCACATGTATCATGAGGAAACAGATAAGCCTGCCCATGCCCGGACTTCAAATCTCAATGAGGAGCTAGGTCAGGTTGACACAATTCTTTCCGACAAGACAGGAACTCTGACTTGCAATCAAATGGAGTTCTTAAAGTGTTCTATAGCAGGTGTCTCATATGGAGTGGGTGTAACTGAAGTGGAACGAGCTACTGCTAAGAGGCTAAAGAGAAACACTGAAGAGGTCAATGATCTGCCCAGAAATGATACATGGAAGGCTCAGGCCAATGATGAAGGGATTGAGATGGTTGAAAAGCCTCATGTTAAAGGATTCAATTTCCGCGATGTACGAATCATGAATGGAAATTGGGCCTTGGAAGCAAAAGCAGAGGTAATACAGATGTTCTTTCGCATTCTAGCTGTTTGCCAGACAGCCATACCTGAGGAAGGTGAGAATGGTAGGATCAGCTATGAAGCTGAGTCACCTGATGAAGGAGCCTTTGTGGTTGCAGCAAGGGAACTTGGATTCGAGTTTGCGAAGAGAACTCAAACAAGTGTGCATGTGCGAGAGTCTGATTTGTCGGGCAGGAAATTGGAAAGGTAAGGCCCTTGGTTGGGATTCTGTTTATTATGGCTTGTGAACTTTGCTAGTGTTGCTACAGAGTCATTCTTTACCAATCTAAGGCATGATCATGACAGATGCCAATGAGATTTTATTCTGCGTTTTCAGAGAATACAAAGTGTTAAATTTGTTGGAGTTTAATAGCACACGAAAAAGGATGTCAGTGGTAGTTCGTGATGAAGATGGCCAGATCTATCTCTTTTGTAAAGGTGCAGACAGGTTTGTCTCAAGCGCTTAGACCCTTATTCTGCTTGCAGTTGCAAAATGCATGTCCATATGCCTTTCACTTGAGCTCTCAATGTTTTCCGATTCTCAGATCTTTTACTAATGTTTCCTGCAGTGTAATATTTGAGAGGCTTAGTAAAGCTGGCAGGGAATATGAAGAGGCGACTAAGTTGCACCTTGCAAATTATGGGGATGCTGGACTGAGGACACTGGCCTTGGCTTATCGAAAGCTTGACGAAGCTGCTTATAAGGAATGGAGTGATGTGTTTTTAAAGGCCAAAACCACTATCGGTCTAGACAGAGATTCTAAGCTTGATAAAGCCTCAGATATGGTTGAGAGAGAACTGATCCTTGTTGGCGCAACTGCTGTGGAGGATAAACTTCAAAAGGGGGTCAGTATTTGAAGCATCACCAGCTGTGTGGAGTATTAATTTATTTGCTATTTGAGATGACACCTGGTTTGCTTTTTGTGCAGGTACCAGAATGCATAGATAAGCTTGCTCTGGCGGGTTTAAAGATATGGGTGTTGACTGGTGACAAAGTGGAAACTGCCATCAACATTGGGTATGGCCCTTAAAGAGGAGAGAGTTTGTCCCTTCCCTTTCCAAGAAGAGCTGTACATCTTGTGCTAAGAGGTTCTACATTCTTTTGGCAGATTTGCATGTAGTCTGCTCAGGTCGGATATGAAACAGATTGTTGTCTCGTTAGATACACCAAGTGTCAAATCTGCAGAAGAATCGAACGACAAAAATGCGATTATGAAGGTATAACAAAGCATTCCTGGATAATTTGTGGACTCCTTTTCATGGAGATATATGTTTCTGCCAGGCTATCTTGCATGTATGGACTTGACTTGCACCTTGGGGGTGGTTAGGTTTCAAAGGAAGCAGTTAGAAGTCAGCTCATTTCAGGACAGCAGCATGTAGCCGTAGACAGTGGAACGGACACTGTGTTTGCACTTATAATCGATGGAAAATCCTTAGTGTATGCTTTGGAGGATGATATGAAGGAGTTGCTGTTGCAGCTTGCTGTGAAGTGTGCGTCAGTGCTATGCTGCCGTGTGTCGCCAAAGCAAAAGGCTATGGTACATACTCACTCTGGAGTCCACTCTTCACATTGCAGTGTTCTGGAAATGTTGCTGATGAAAACAATCTAATATCATGTCTTGTTGCCTGGCCTTTATTGGTAGGTCACCAGATTGGTCAAGGAAGGTACTGGAAAGACCACCTTGGCAGTTGGGGATGGTGCCAATGATGTCGGTATGATTCAGGAAGCTGACATCGGTGTTGGTATCAGTGGGGTTGAAGGCATGCAGGTATTTGAAAGTGACAGCTTCAATGGACCGTGTTCGTAGAGGTGCTGACCTAGTTCTAGGTAGTATATGGGCACATCAATAATAAATAATTGATGAGGCTTGTGCCGAATACTTTTCCCTTACAGCGGTAAAAGAGCTGCTTGAAGGTGGGGGGGGGTTGTTAGATGAGCTTTTTGATTTGGGATTCCATTTATCAGAAAGTTTCTCATAATCATAATCACCTTGATGTGGTTCACAGGAACACGAGACACTGAATTACTTCAAAGCATGCAAAGACTCAAAATTAGTCAGGGCTCATATAAGTAGAACAGTTTTATGCTCAACAATGGTTAGAAAACAGAGATACATAGTACATACAAACAGGAAGGGAGCAGTAGCTTTTCCTTTGACCAGCAGTGAAAGTTTTAACATTTAGATATAGGATTCTGAATACAAATTGGTTTTGACCTTACAGACTAGGATTCCAAATAGGAATTGGTGAAGATTGAATAGGAGCCCCAGGCGTCATTCAAGAAATGCTGGTCTGCTGAATGAAGGGCCAGGGTGTGAAAAGTTGTTTCATGCTTGCTTTATTTCTTTGCAAGAGTTGATGATGGACTGTTTCGTTGAAACAGTGACCATTACAGAAGTTGGCTCAAATTTTCACCGTGACTTTCTTTTCCTTTCCTTGGCAGGCAGTGATGGCTAGTGATTTTTCAATTGCGCAATTTTGCTTTCTTGAGCGTCTCCTCATAGTGCATGGCCATTGGTGCTACAAGAGGATTGCAACTATGGTATTGGTCATTCTCTTTGAAGTTTGCCCCTTTAAAGGCTTTGAACAGCTCTACTGAATCTATAAAGATTGATTTGTGATCATGCGCATGGTTGGGGTTGCAGGTGTGCTACTTCTTCTACAAGAACATCGTCTTTGGGTTGACCCTATTCTACTATGAAGCCTACACAAATTATTCTGGTCAAACTCTTTACAATGATTGGTTTCTTTCTCTGTTCAATGTGCTGTTTACTTCCCTTCCTGTAGCTGCTTTGGGTGTCTTCGAGCAAGATGTACCGGCAAAAGTTTGTCTTGAGGTACCAGCTTCCAAGCCTTATTAAAAGTAAATGCACAAAAAAATGCTGAATGAAATGAGGGAAGTCTTGTGTCCAGGGATTGTGGTAGAGAGGACACCTCTCAAGATTAGCATTCGTGCCACCAATGTGTTCTCCTCCTGCAGAGGAGGCAAGAAAGGATTGTAAATGCGCTCACTGACTAACCTATTGGCCGGGTATAGGACTATTTTCATGTGCATGAGTAGTTGAATGGGAAATTGCCTATGAGTCTAATTCAACTTTGGTTAGCAGCAAGGTCTCTCTGACCGTTTTTAAAAGTCATTTGTTGAAAGACAGCCATGATTGAAATAGTGAGCTGATATCCATCGATAGGCATTTATTGTGTTATTGGCAGCTTCAACTGATCGTTTTGATATATCACTCTTTTAGTTTTGATTGTTAAGCTTTTTACTATGCATCATTATCATTATTATTTTTCGACAATAAATCTGACTATGTAGTAATTTGAAGATAGTGTCCTCACTTTTGATGTGTCATCGTCATTATTACTTTTCGACAGTGATCTGACTATGTTTTAACTTGAAGGATAATCTCCTCTCTTTTGCAGTTTCCGAGCATATATCAACAGGGTCCTCAAAACATGTTCTTCAAGTGGGATCGAATCCTGGGCTGGATGGCCAATGGTGTGCTTGGCTCTATCATGTGCTTCTTTATTGTGATCGGCATATTTGGGCATCAGGCCTTTCGACATGATGGCCAGATTTCAGAGTTTCAGGTTTTTGGAGCAACCATGTACACTGCAATAATTTGGGTCGTCAATGGTCAGCTTGCTCTTGCCACCAGTTACTTCACTTTTATACAGCACCTCTTCATATGGGGCAGTGTCGTGTTGTGGTATTTATTCCTTCTGTTCTACGGCCTTCTTTCACCGACTATATCCACAACTGCATACCATGTTCTTACAGAAGCTTTAGCTCCATCTCCACGATTTTGGATTGCAACGTTGCTGGTTACTGCTGCTTGTTTGTTCCCTTATTTTGCCTATGTTGTGTTCCGAAGGCAATTTAGCCCAATGGACCATCACATTCTTCAAGAGATGATGTATCTAAACAAGGATGTAGCAGATCTTGAGCTGTGGTCTCAAGAGAGAAGTAAAGCTGTCGAGAGAGCAGCCTATGGTTTTACTGCCCGAGTGGAGGCAAGGATACGACTTATCAGACAAAGGCTTCATAGCAATGCGTCTCCACCAAGAAATGGAGGGCAGTGATGTGATTGGCGATCCTGTATCCGGACCGAGTCAAGACTTGCTTATGTACGAACAAGGATTGCTATATAGGCAAGGGAGACAGTGAAAAAGTATTGGTAGCTGCAGGTCTAAGGAAATGGCAAAGATGAATATTGTCAATTTGTGAATGTTGAGCATCCCATTTTATGAAATTCCTGGGATTCTACCAAGGGAAGAGCTATCGATTGTAAATGTGCACAATTCTGGCTTGAGGGAGAGAGTGTTCAAAACTTTGGAGGCTCTACAAGATTTGATCCCTCACAGTATCCGGCCTCTTCTGTGCAGACTGCGACATTTGCCTTACATCCCAATTTTGTTCTGTCAGAGAGTGGGGGGGCAATGTTGATACCTTCTGTATTATGTATCATTCGTTTGATACCTTCTGTATTATGTATCATTCTTTTGTACATATAAAGACACCAACAATTCCTTCATTGGACCATTTCCATACAATTTTAGAAGGCAGGAAGTAAGATTTGATGAATGAACCAAATAGACCACTTTGATGATAATGGTGTGAGCAGAAGATTGACTCCAGTCTTGAACTCGAAAGTCTTTTGGCTGAAGTATACAAATTGTTTCTTGATAGCCTGAAATATTATACCTTTAAATATAAACCCTACTTATGTCACATGGCATCTCTAAGTAAAAATGCAGGTTCTCCACTATCTTCTACACTCCTTGCGACAAGGATTGAGCTGCTTCTGCGTATGAGCAATACATACATATATATATATATATATATATATATATATATATATATATATATATATATATATATATATATATATACACACACCTTTGGAATTTCCTCATGACCCACCATCCATCCTTCTGCGCATGTGCTATAGCAAGCCTGTCGCGATCACTATTGTGCATGAATGGCATGGCCATAAGACAGAAAAGCTCCTAGAAGCTGTGATGCAGAGGCAGCGTAGCAGGCACTTTACCATAATGGAGGTATCCATCACCACAACTAAGTATAGTGGATCTTCCAAGGGAGTCTATGGTCACTAGTAGCTTGGTGCTCAAGGACCCAATGTGTATGGCAAGAGGCAGTAACCATGCTAAAGCACCTCACTTTACTGATGAGAGCATTAGTCCACAAAGCACCTTTGTGTCAAAAGAGTGAGCAAAATGCTTGCTGTAGAAACTGGAATCTACACAAGTTGAGTCGTGACCAAAGGGCCCTGCAAGAAGAACTGAATTTCTCATTTTCTGTGGTTAGAAATTGCCCAAAGTTCATGAAAATTGCCCCATACTGAGATGGTGCTTCTATACTAAATCATCCTGCAAGCAAACATGTAAGCGGTGCATCTTATACAGATGTTGGACAAAGTCTTGGCCTTCAAACCCGTCCCACTACCAATCCACACAAGGTCTTTAGTGTTGACCCCGCTGTGGCATCAACACTCGACAGAAGATCCTCATCACTGTCCCTCATGAGAGAGCTTGGGCCCAAATTAGGGGGGTAAACTAGAAGTAAACTAGTTTACACCTACTTAGACATGTCATCCGCCATGGGCATAGACGTGTCATCCGTGGTAGCATGGTTGTGAGGCCAAGGACCGGACATACCCAATGGGAAACCTATATAGAAATGGCTGAGAAGAGCTAACCTTAGGCCTCTCATTGGTATCAGAGCTATTTTTGGGAGTGCTTTTTCTGGCTTACATACAAGGATAGGAGGAAGACGAAGAGCGAGAGCAACAAATTTCATCTCTATGCCACTCACATCCGAGCTACGTACGTGACTGTCTCTCTCTCTCCCTTACGTTCTACGCCGTAGTTGGAGCTTGAGAAGCCTTTGAGGTCACACTCAAAGGCCTATAAGCATTACAAACTTTGGCCTTTTGGGGTCGACAAGCCTCGTTTATAGTGAACACGGGGTGGACTCGAGGGATCAACAACACCAATCCAATCCACCGTCGATCTTGTTGGCGTGACCTAAAAAATATAGGGTCTCTTTGCCACGCTCGTTGCTCAGCCCCCGACCTCATCCCACAGACTCCCACACCCTATCCAACCCGCCTATCACACATCCGTGCAAGCAATGCGAGTCCGCGCGTATAAGTCCTTGCCCCCCCATGTCGCATGGATCCGATGGTGGTCCAAAGCCCCCCGCCTTGCCGTTGATCCCATGAGTGACACCCCGTGTCACTTATAAACGAGGGTAGACAAGTGCCTACCCTGTCCGCGGTCGGCAAGGGAAAGTAAACTCAATGTTGCTTCATAAACTCAAAACAAGTTGGAGTTCGTCACTCACAACAGATGTTCCAAGTTGTTGATTACGACAAAGGAAGTTGTATTTCAAGCTTCTAGCACGGATTTTGGGTTTTGGAAAGCTCTCACGGCTTTCGAAATTGCACTTTGACCATCTCACAACGTAAGTTAGAGCATCGAAGCTCGCACGGCTTCACATTTGTAGCCGGCAAGGAAATTCAACATTGTATTTAACCTCAACGGTTCTTTAGCATCAGAAGTGACCTCGGCAAGGTAGTTTGGTCTAAGAATTTGATTTGGCAAGGCCAATTAGATTCCATAGCTTACTTTTTGGCTTTTTAAAAGAAACCCTTAGCGTTGTGTTGGGCAAGGGAGACTTTCATTGTTTTAAGTTCACTATGGAGACTTACCTTTCATTTCACATATGACATGTATTTACTTTTCTTGCATTCTATTGTTTTAAAATGCTAAAGTGAAGCTTCACCTTGGATAATCTTAGTAAACTTTACACACACACTCATACACACATGTATGTTTTTTTTTTTGCATTCTATTGTTTTAGAATGCTTTTTGCATTCTATTGTTTTAGAATGCTAAAGTGAACTTCATCTTCCATAATTCTAATAAATTATGTACACACATATATTAATTAGTTCTTTTTATTTTACCTTTCATTTCACAACTTCACATGGTTTTACATTTCTTGCAATTTATAGCTCGATTCTAGTCAGTGTTAACGTTCGAGAAAGTCTCTTTTATTAAGCGGTTGCTGATTGAGTTTCCTCCTCACAAAGAAGAAAATCGAAAATACTAGCAAAAATTTTGAGATTTGCAAAATTTTTGGATGACTTTTTCACATATTTTATCGATTTTTCTTTCATTTATCATGGTTTGCAGCTAGCTAGTCTCGATTTTCAATCGGCTCAAGACTAAGCAAAGGCAATCCTTTCCCGAACACTGATACCAATTTAATTCAACCTAAATTTTTTATCACTTTCTTATTGTTTTTGAAAGCCGTCGCTTGTGACCCTTTCACTTGTTTTGCATCCTATTGTTTTAGAATGCTAAAGTGAAGTTTCACTTTGCATAATTCTAATAAATTCTACACACACACACACCAATATTAATTAGTTCTTTTTATTTTACCTTTCATTTCACAACTTCACATGGCTTTACATTTCTTGCATTTTATAGCTTGATTCGAGTCAGTGTTAACGTACGAGAAAGTCTCTTTTATTAAGCGGCTGCTATTCGAGGTGGACGAACTATTGAATTACTAGCAGAAAGAAGAAAACCGGAAATACTAGTAGAAATTTTGAGATTTATAAAATTTTTCTATGACTTTCTCACATATTTCATATTTCATCGGTTTTTTCATTTACCATGGTTTGCAATTAGCTAGTTTCGGTTTTTAATCGGCTCAAGACTAAGCTGAGGCAATCCTTTCCCAAACACTGATACCAGTTTAATTCAACCTAAGAATTTTATCACTTTCTTATTGTTTTTGAAAGCTGTCGTGACCCTTTCACTTGTTCTTGATGGCAAGCACTACTTGTTGACAAAGCTTTGCAAGGTGTTTTTTTTTCAAGGTTCTCATTTTTTCTTGTTAACAATAGCATTTTTTCATGGATTCACACATAAACATGCACTATACCTTCGATTTTGAGCATCCATCGTCTGTCAGGCTTGCCGTTGCTCCGCAACAAGATACTCTCATGTGGCATGGACGACTAAATAGAGTTACTTAATATTCAAGAATTTAGGGCATTGCAATCACGTATGCCTGAGTTGAAAAATGAAATTTTCACATTTGAATCACAATGTCACTAAATTTTTTGATTTAGGAGTGCAATTCATGAACCAATAGGCCAAGGGCATTGCAAATGAGTTGCCTAAGGGTTTTTCGAGCTTTGGTCTTGGAAATTCTATCTGTGGCATGTCCGAGGAAGGCTCCATTCCAAACCAATTGCAAAATCTTACTCAAAAAGAGGTGGACGAACTATTGAAAAACACGAAACCACCTTTCTTTTGGGAGAGGAGAAAGAACACCAACAAAGATACAAAATATCTTCCTTAGTAAATGGGACAATATTACCAGCTTTGTCGAACTCCGGATGTGGTTAAGACACTATAAACTAGCTTGACACTAGAAGGAAAAACTTTATAAATGGTGGCTATCTCTCAAGGAGAAGGGCATCATACCACATACATGTATTGGTTTTGTGGATATGTCCAGAAAATAATTTCCTTCTATTAACTAGTATGATGCCGCCACCTCCGACTTTGGCACTGCCTTCAACAATGCTATGTGGATTTTGTTTCAACAACCCCTTACTAACAATATCATCATGAATTATTTTGCCCATTTCACCATCTTGCGTAATGCCACATGCCTTCAAGGTACAAATATATGTGATTGGATTTGAAGTCGCGGAGCGGAGCGTGGGTCGACTCTCTCACACACACACACACAGTGAGCTTACACAGTACACAGTACGCAGAGATCTGTTAGAAGGGTTATCTCCCAATTCCTTAGTATTCACAAAGAATATGTTAGTATATACAAAGAGTCAGAGGTAAGTGAGTTAGGCGGGCGGCCGGCCATATCCGCATAAGAGGCCACTTGGGCTTTAATCCCAACAACCTCCCACTTAAAGTCCAATGTGGCACTTTAAGTAACTGTAAATCTATGAACATAAATGTACAAAGATTTACATGGCTGCCATCTATCCAATGCCCAATAACTCACGACAATGCACAAAGCCCTCTCCTGGAAGTCCCTTTGTGAGTAGATCAGCAGGATTGTCCTTGGTGTGGATCTTCAGCAGTTGTATCTGCTTGTCTTCAAGTACTTCCCTAATGAAGTGATACTTCACATCAATATGCTTAGTCTTCGAATGGAACACTGGATTCTTTGCCAATTGTATAGCACTTTGACTATCACAATATAACTCTGGCATATCTGCATTGATTCCCAAGTCTGCAACCAATCTACCAAGCCAAATAGCTTCTTTGCATGCCTCATTTGCTGCAACATACTCAGCTTCTGTAGTAGACTGCGTAACACAATCTTGTAATCGAGATCGCCATGATATGGCACCTCCAGCCAATGTAAAGACATAGCCTGATGTAGATCTCCTCTTATCCAAGTCTCCTGCATAATCTGAGTCAGTGTATCCTCTGACACTCAAATCCTGACTACCATAGCATATGCGCATACTCTTTGTATGTTTTAAGTATCTCATGATACCTTTCACTGCCTCCCAATGTTTCTTGCCGGGATTTGACATATATCTGCTAACCACTCCCACTGCAAATGCAATATCCGGACGTGTAGCAATCATTGCATACATCAAACTACCCACTGCAGACGCATATGGAATCTTATCCATTTCAGCCTTTTCTTCCTCAGACACAGGACAATCTTGTTTGCTAAGTTTCACATATGGTGGCAATGGAACACTCAATGCCTTTCCCTTCTCCATATTGAAACGGTGCAAAACCTTGTCAATATACTCTGTTTGAGATAACCAAATCAACTTCTTTGATCTGTCTCTCTCAATGCGCATACCAAGTATATGACTTGCCTCACCCATGTCTTTCATGTCAAACGATTTTGCCATCTTTGACTTCAAAGCTGAAATTTCTTCCAAGTGTTTGCCGGCAATCAACATGTCATCCACATACAAAATAAGGATCAGCCAACTGCCATCCTTAGCCTTCTTTGTATATAGACAGTGATCGAACTCACTACGTTTGTAGCCTTGAGAAAGCATAAACTGGTGGAACTTATGGTACCATGCCCTCGGTGATTGTTTTAAGCCATAAAGACTCTTTAACAACTGGCATACCAAATGTTCCATGCCTTTCTCAACAAACCCTTCTGGCTGCTGCATGTAAATTTCCACATCTAAATCACCATGCAAGAACGCTGTCTTGACATCCATTTGGTGCAACACCAAGTCCAATATAGCAACCAATGCAAGAAAGCATCTCAATGTAGTCATCTTGACCACTGGAGAGAAGACTTCATCAAAGTCAATGCCTTGTTCTTGCTTAAAGCCCTTGGCAACAAGCCTTGCTTTGTACTTTGGCTGACTATCATGAGCGGTGATCTTATACCTGTAAACCCATTTACAAGGTAGAGCCTTTTTGCCCTGTGGTAATTTAACCAACTTCCATGTCTGGTTTTTATGCAGAGCTGTCATCTCTGACTGCATGGCCAACTGCCATTTTTTCGAGTCAACCACTTGTAATGCTTCCTTGTAACAAGATGGTTCTCCGCAATCTGTGAGCATGACATAATTTAGAGATGGCACATAACGAGCAGGTGGTTTGGAGACACGCTCAGAACGTCTCACCACAACTGATTCTGCCTCTCTAGCCACTATAGGCTGTCCCTGAGCCTGACCATGCTGTCTTGATGTGCTAGCACTAGGTCCATCTTCCCTGAAGACAACTCTTCTGATCTCCTCTGTCTTCTCTGGCTTAGCGTGAAACTTGGCTTCATTGAAATGCACATCATTGCTACGAATAAGCTTTCTGGACTCAGGATCCCAAAGCCGGTAACCCATCTCGCCCGATTCTCCGTAGCCAAGAAATATACACTTCTTGCTCTTTGGTTCTAACTTATTTCTGAACTCCTTAGGAATATGGCTATAAGCTTCACAACCAAAGACTCTGAGATGCTTATACGAAGGTGCCTTGCCTGTCCATAGCATCTCGGCCACTGCACTCTTATCCAGAACCCTACTAGGAGACCTGTTGATCAAATGGACTGCTGTAGCCACTGCTTCCGCCCAAAATCCATCAGGCAACTCAGCATTTGACAACATGCTTCTGACCTTCTCTTGTATGGTCCTATTCATACGTTCTGCAACCCCATTCTGTGAAGGATTATATGGTGCAGTAAGTTCCCGCTTAATCCCTTTTTCTTCACAAAAGTCTTGAAAAGCTTTGGAAACGTACTCTCCACCATTGTCAGTTCTCAAGCACTTCAGCTTCTGACCACTCTGATTCTCCACCAGCTGCAAGAATGTCTTAAAGACCTTGAGCACCTCATCCTTGTGCTTCAAGAAGTAAACCCATACTTTGCGAGAATAGTCATCTATGAATGTACAAAAGTACGCTGCTCCCCCTAGTGACAAACTAGGCATTGGTCCGCATAGGTCACTGTGTACAAGAGCTAACCGTTCGTCCCTACGATTCCTCTTTGATCTGTGCGGTTCCTGTGTTTGCTTACCATAAACACAATGCTCACAAAACTCGAAATCTTGAAATGAAAAGCCAGGCAAATAACCATAATGAGAAAGTATTTCCATTCCTCTTTTTGACATATGTCCCAACCTACGATGCCACAGTGACACATTTGGTTGCTCAATCACATTAATTACATGGTTTTTAACCTCTGAAACATGTAAAGTGTACAGAGTTCCTGACTTGCTGCCATGTGCTACAGTCATCGAACCTTTGGAGATCTTCCAAGCGCTGTTCCCAAAAACTGTCACATAACCTGCATCATCCAACTTCCCTGTACTAATCAAGCTCTTTCGGATTGCTGGAACATGTCTGACATTCTTGAGCCATAAAGAAGAGCCATTCTGAAACTTCAACTGCACATCTCCCACTCCAAGTATGTCACAAACCTGCTCATTGCCAAGTCTGACATAATCTTTAGTAGCCACATATGATGTAAACCACTCTTTGTGCGGAGAAACATGTAAAGATGCCCCTGAGTCGATAATCCAATCACTCATAGCACGTCCATCCTCTGCAGTCAAGAAAATAGAATCAAGATTGCTTGTAAGGAAGATGTCACCAGCTGCTATACCAGAATCACTGTCTGAACCAGATCCTGTGACATTCACCTCTTCAATCTTCACTGAACTCTTCTTTTCATCTTGCTCAGAACTCTTTGTTTTGCCTTTTTCTTGTTTCCACTTCGTACAGTCTCGCTTCATGTGACCCTTCTTGCCACAATGGTAGCATTCTATGTCATCCTTTGACTTCGAATCACGAGACTTACTTCGGTTTTGTGCCTTCTTACCCTTCTTCTCTTTAAACTGTTGTCTCCCTCGAACGACCAAAGCACTATTGCCTTTGCCTTTGTCAATGTTCTTCCTGTTCACTTCCTCTGTGAGCAAGCTGCCTTCTACATTGGCACTTGTAAGACCTTCTGGCGCGACAGAATTACTTAACGCTGTACGAAAAGTATCCCAACTGTCTGGCAAAGTGATTAAGAGAAACATAGCCTTCACTGAATCTGGAAAGACTATCTCTTGTGCTGTTAACTGGCTGAAAATTGAGTGAAATTCATTCAGATGATTTGACATGGCTGTCCCTTCCTTCATCTTCAAATCCACCAATTTCTTGAGCCAGTAAATCTGAGAAGCGGCACTTTGTTTCTCGTACATATCACATAGCTTTTGCCATACGCCATACGCTGTAGTCTCTTCTGCTACGTTGAAGTAAACATTTTCTGCCAGTGTCAGCATGATTGTGGAACAAGCTAACTCGTCAAGCTCTTCCCACTCATCTTCAGCCATACCTTCTGGTCTCTCCCCTTTGAGCTTCAGTGGCTTTACTTGTTTTTTCTGCACCAAAACCTGCCAAATCTGCTTCTTCCAGAATGGAAAGTTTGTGCCATCCAGCTTCTTTATGTTGTAAAGAGTCTCACTTTGAGAAGATGCCATATCTGCCAAACTGTTTACTCCTGAGAAAAATCCGACAGAGTTTCCCCTGTAAACTGGCCTCTGTACACAGTAAACAAGCTGTAATCAACAAGCTGAACACCTCTCCTCAGGAACTGTCAGTATTTTGAAAATTTTTGACAGAGTCTCCCCTGTAAACTGAGCTCTGGGAACCAAAAGATAGCTCAAGAAACAATCATAAATAGCTGACCAATGACAAATCTAAAAAATCCCTGTAATATGCTGTCCTGTAAGCATACACTGTCTCCTCTCTGGGCGATGACAGAACCTGTATCTGTCTCAAGACTGAACTCTGAACAATGCCTCAACGGCCTGACGCATAAGATGCAATCCAGTGTCTACACAAAGTCATACATCCTAAGGGATAAAAGTCGCCGAAGAGGATGCGTGTAGAGGGGAACTCCAGCAACCTAATCCACCTCACACTGGGTAACCCAGCCCCCAGTGCTTGGCTTCAAAAAACCTCACACACGACCCTCTCAGATGGCTCAGCAAACTGCCCAGAACTAGCATACATCCTATAATAGACCAATCACTGTCCTATGACCGCTGCGGCGGTCTGTCTGCTAGCGTGACTCACAACTAGCAGACCCACAATCACAGTACATCAATCTGCAATACATGCCAGTGGTGTCAAGCCGTCGTATGGCCACACCTCCCCTGGAACCTGGCAAGCACAAGAAGTAGCAATGCAGACTGCAATATATATATCTGATGATATATATGTGTACCTGGTCTATAGATGATGCTCTGAAGACGAATAAGTGATGTATGTCGATGTCGATATTGATGTCGACCACCTCCTGCTTGCCAATCTACACAAGACGGATTTCTTTGTGGCTGAAATCTATCTTCTGCTGTAGTGCTCAGAACGAAATTCTGAGGGCATAAACGGCTTCGAAAGGGGGGTAAAACTCCAGGTCGCCTGCTGGAAACGCTCCCGGAACGCCGAGTGTGAATTTTCGAACTCCGGATCCAAAATCTGCCGGAAAAGTGTGCGCGCGCGCGATTGCGCAAATCCGCACTGAACCAAGGCTCTGATACCAATTGAAGTCGCGGAGCGGAGCGTGGGTCGACTCTCTCACACACACACACAGTGAGCTTACACAGTACACAATACGCAGAGATCTGTTAGAAGGGTTATCTCCCAATTCCTTAGTATTCACAAAGAATATGTTAGTATATACAAAGAGTTAGAGGTAAGTGAGTTAGGCGGGCGGCCGGCCATATCCGCATAAGAGGCCACTTGGGCTTTAATCCCAACAGGATTTGGAGAGATGCCCTCTCTCTACATCTGCTAAAAACAATCCAAGTTGGGTATATCCCACAATAACTGCATTCCAAGAGACAAAATCCCGGACATGAAGCTCCTCAAGCACTATTTGTGCTTTATGAAGTGTACCACATTTGGCATACATATCGACCAAGGTAGTGCCAACCACAACGTTTTATTTTAACAACCCCTGACTGATAATATCATTGTGAATTCTTTTGCCCATATCAGCATCTTGTGCAACGCCACATGCCTTCAAGGTGTAAGTACACATAATGGAATTTAGAGAAATGCCCTCCCTTTGCATCTACTGAAACAGCCCATAGCTTACCCTTGCCTTCAAGATGCAAGCATATATGATTGCATTTAGAGAGACACCCTCACTTTGCATCCACCGAAAACAGCCCAAAGCTTCCTAGCCCTATACAAGTTGGACATATCCCACAATCACTGCATTACAACAGACCACGTCTTAGACGACAGGAAGCTCCTAAAAAACTTTTTGTGCTTTATGAAGTGCACCACATTTGGCATACATGTTGACCAAGTTAGTGCCAAGCATGTCATTCTTTTCGCAACCCCTGATTGACAATATCATCGTGAATTCTTTTGTCCATATCATCATCTTGTGTATTGCCACATGCCTCAAGGTGCAAGTGTGCCTGATTGCTTTTGGAGAGATGCCCTCTCTCTACATCTACTCTCACATCTGCTACTGAAAACAACCCGAAGCTTACCCTTTTCTTTAGATGCAAGTGTATATGATTGCACATGGAGAGACATCCATGCTTCGCATCTACCAAAAATAGCCTAGAGCTTCTTGGCCCTACCTCTTGTGAAAACCTACCTTCCCCATCCTCTCACGATACTGAGAATTCACCATTTTGCAATGCATTACCACCAGCATAGCTATTTCCTCTATGCTGAGGAAAGAGAAATAAAAGGGGCCGCTAGAACGAGTGTGATGTGGAGTAATATTGACGTGTAGGCCGGCGAGCAATACCATTTCGCCGTGCGGGGGGGGCTTGCATGCAGAGTTTGCGATTGATCTTGTGTGGGTTGGAGGTGGTGGCGAGTAGGATTAAGGAGGTAAAAACTAATTCTGTGATGATTGCTAGGAGGGAGAAGCATTCTGGCCTACAGAGTTCGAGAGCTAGAGAGAGAGAGAGAGAGAGAGAGAGAGAGAGAGAGAGAGAGAGAGAGAGAGAGAGAGAGAGGAGATTTCAACTCAAGGGGGGAGATGCGTGCTGGCAATAGTTAGATGCGAGATGAGCTTTTCTTCATGCAAGATTGGGATTGAGCCCTTTCAGTTGTGGCTGCAAGCATTTGCAGCCACGTGGATGCAATGGCTACCTTTTTTATATAGATATAGACGAAAAGGATAGAAATAAGATAGAATGGGATAAGTGTTCTATGTGACATCATAAGACATTGCTTGAATATATCTCACATTATAGAGATGTTATCCTCAAGCTGGAGGGTTTAGATGACTTCCAACAAGTACAAGGGTTTATACATGGGTTAACACCTGAGCTTAAGAAGCATGTTAAAACCCAAGATCCCAAAATACTTGAGAAAGCTGTAATGAAAGCATATACTCATGATAATCCCAATGATAAATCATTGCATAACACATATATGCATGATAGTATGATGATCCCAATGATAAATCATTGCATGACATGCATATGCATGATAGTTCGTATGTATGTGCATCTCATGGTAATAATCAAGCACATAATAAAATAAAATTTGATGTAGCCTCATCTGATGTGTCCAAGAAACCCAAGGAGCTTAGAGTTCATCTTTCAATTGAGGAATTTAAAAAAGATAAGAAAGAGAAGTTAGGTTTTACTTGCATGGAAAGTGGGCATGGCAAAAAGGATTGTCCCAAGGAAAAATCTACTGCCAGGGGATTCACTCTTTATAGAAAGGACATGGCACCTTTGAGTAGAGAGTCTTTTTATACCCCCTATTTATAACTAGTATAAAGTAATCATGACTTCCTTTCTTACGCTTTATAAGAGTAGTAGTGAAAGAAATTAGTATACCCCTATTTTACATTTAAGGTTTTGTACGGTTCTTATGAAACACACTATAGCTAAATCTATTGTGTAGTAAAACTCTCTTTTGTGTTTTTAAGGATTAGGTTAAGTCATTGTACCTTCATGAAATTATCCTTATTCTTAAGCTTCAAATAACCTTAGTACGTCATAAGAGAGGAAAAAAATCAAGAATTACTCATTAGGTACTCCTCAATGGCAGCATGTGAGTATAAATATCCTAAGACCCCAGGGAATTGCCATGAGGATTCTCTACCCTAGCACCCTTATAGGCCCTTGGCCGTCAGATTTCCCCTGTCCACACCTAGCAGTTGGCCCTTGGCCTATTCTGTGACCCCCCCTGGGTTTGTCCTTGGAATTACATTACTCCCCCTTGGAGAAAGGTTTTTGTCCTCGAAAACAAAAGTGGTTATAGCGTCATAAAGAACACTAATGTTTTTGGCAGTGGCATCCTTCATGGATCCAGCCGTCCTTTTCACCGGAGCACGGTACATTAGAAGATTCAATGAAATCAAGAAGAGCATCTTGATTTTCCACATTGTTGTCTCCTTGCAACCATCTTGTGTAAGTGGTCCATATCCAACATAGCATGCACACTCCATTTAGAACTCACTTGAGCATGCTAAACGAGTTTTCACCAATTAAGATGTATCTGAAAGGAATTCCTCTTTTAACTTTCCATGAAAATAACTAGCTAGTGTAACTCATCACAAAGTCCTTAACTTGTTATCATTCTTCATCAGTAATAAACAACCCCACCATAACCGATGTTCAAGGTTGAGAACCGATTTAAACAGGAAGAGGCTAAACTTAGTTGCAACCTGCTTCGTCTCATGATAAACAAACTCTAAGTAGAGAGATAATATTTCTAATTGGGTTGCTTTGTGCTAATGTACGTGCTTAGCATATTCTTTAGTACAAGATTAACACGTATAATCTGCCTATCATCTTTGGATAATTGACAATGTGTTTCCCCATCATTTACAGATAGTCCTCCAAAATGACTCGTAAACAAGGATCATAATTCCTTGCACTATTGCTAATTAATCAATAATTTTATGAACAACCATCTTGGTTAACTGTAGTGAGCTCATCTACAAGCACACAAACCGATCCGTGACCTCTATTGGTGATTGATAGATTTACAAATAATCTCATGGAGATCGTGCACATAGAGTGTGAAATGCTTCAGAAGCTATTAATGTCATGAATGTGCATGCCTCTCGAAATCAGCCTTTACTGAACACTAGGGCCCATAACACCTAGTGTGCATGCATTCGATCCGAGTTCGCATATTCATAACCATACTTTCCAATGCTTATGGCTAATGTTATGCTCAGAGATCACGAGAAAAGAGATAAATACTTTCCACGTGAAAACCATGCTAACATATTTGGACCATTATACAATGTGAAAATCCATCACATCTAGGTACCAAATGAACTTGTTCATTAACATAACATAATTTTGTGACATATATAAGCAACCATCCAATAAAGGTGTTTAAAAATACTTGTAACCTTAACAAGTTTTAATAAGTATCCGACAATTTCTGGCCACTGAAATTGTTCTTGATACAATGTGCTCAAAATGGTTGAGTAAACGGATTTGACCAACATGTAGGGACTTTGTCACGACACATAATTTAAATAACGAGCACCAATGTCAATCCCAGAGACCCATATTCTCTACATGTGAAATATGTCCCAGATAAGGATGTCGGAAAGAAGAACATCCTTCAAGTACGAGATGTACTTGTGTATGGAGGTAACTGTAAACACTTTGCGACGTGAGTGAGGGGACCCTTGTTATCCTTATTCCACACTCGCTAAATTGAACTTTTTGAGTTCCTAGACCATGTTGTATCCCATGTGACAACATGTGCCAAATCAAGCCCTACATGTAGGTCCATAATTGCATAATGTAATTTGGACACTACGACCCAAAATACTTTGCTCCTACATGTCCTTGTCATATAGGAAACGTAAAAGATTATACATCCTACGTGGAACAATAAACTAAAACATACTCAAAAATAAAATGCAACCAAAGCAGATGTGTATCTGGAGGTTGAACATACTGTTCACTTACTCCTAGTGAAAGGAATATGACCAAATTTCCCACCTGCAAAGGCCTAGGAACACTAATTGAAAGATTAGTGAAAATCAAGTAGTAGTGCACTAGTAACCTTGGGTGTTAGAATCTATATTGTCAAATCCGTTGGCTAGACTCTACATGGAAACTGCTCAAACTAGCAGAAAATGGTGACCAACACAGTCTATCGTGTCTAACAGTGATTGAGATCAACTTTAGAAGTTGAACCCGTCCGGTACCCCTTGGCAGCTTGTGGACTTCTTTCCTTGAAAGGACAACTGTGATGAGATCAAACTGTGATCCTCAACATCGATGGAGTGATTGGTTGGGTCACTCTGACAATTACTACTCCGAGAGACACAATCAGTCCTGCAACTAAGCATAGATTGTCTCACAGTTGGAATCTTATTCACAACTGAATTTGAAATGATCATATCTCTCCACAAACATGAGAGAATGATTCCTAACACCCAATAGAAATAGTAAGACTAGATTTTCTTGGGTTTGTAATGAGAGATTACTTACGTTAAGGCTCTCTTTGTCGTATCATGTCAGTCCATGAAGTATTTATGTGATAGTGAGGCCATGCCTACTTTCCACATAAAGCATCATCTATATTTCCAGCACCTTGTGCACAAAATTTGCACTCCGCTGTAGTCATATACAATGATTACAAGCAACTATACTAGCCTCCACTCTTTCTGATAGAGTAGCGGATGTTCTAGAGGGAACGTAAACCATGCTTTAGTAGAACGAGTCCACAATACTGGCATGCCATGCATGCATATCAAAAAATAGTGTAAGAAGCCCTTGGCTTCAATGATGGTCTCCACAATGTGAGTAGATGCCATATGTGCTTTGCACGATGTGTACTAGCATGGATACATCACAGTTGGTCATTGAAAACAATAATTGTGAGCTTATATCCTCTTATTGCCAAACTTGCATGCCATTATCCTTGATCCTAAATCAATGGATAGTACTGTGGCACAGAAGAGAAGCCTTGATTCGCAGTAAGTGTGTCAAAATTGCTAACCTTGTCACCCATTTGAGAGCAGCTGGATTTTCTAGAATGTGGCTTGTAGCCATGGGTGAAAGCATGTATAGGTGGTCCAAAAAGGTCTGTCTTGGACACTCCTTTTTAAAGTAGTTTTGGGGAACTTTTGAGTCTACATATGAGTTTTGGGGGAGGAAACTCAATGATGAGTAATGTAGATGGGGGGAATTTTTTGTAAAAAGAGGGGTATGCATTTTTGATCACCCCCTGTAGTTCTTGGACATGTTGGACGTACAAGCACCCCCTCTGTCTCCTTCTCTACATGGGCACAAAGCATACAGGTTTAGGGTATTCTCTGTGCGCGGTTTTTGCATAGAGCAGAGCACCTTTCTCACCTTCTCTGGGGGGTGTTTTTGCATCGCATTCTCTTTCTTTCCTCTACGCACGGTTCTCTACTGTGTATGCTTAGTTCTCTCTCTCTCTCTCTCTCTCTCTCTCTCTAAGGATGGAGCCTTCCTCTGTGCACGATTCTCTGTTGTGTGTGCTTAGTTCTCCATCTCTCTCTCTCTCTCTCTCTCTCTCTCTCTCTCTAAGAATGGAGCCTTCTCGCCAGATAGGTGTGTGTGAGTGTCTGTGACATTTTTGGTCTTGTTGATGCCTGGGCTCTTCATGATGTATGTACATGCGTTAAGCTCTTTTTCTTCAGGTTTTCTTGATCCAGCTTCGTGCCCACTAGTACACAGTCGAGCAGAGTTTCTTAAGCAGTTCATACGCTGCTTACGCGATTATTGGGTGGCAAAGAAAAGGGAACAAAGAGAGAGGCAAAGGCAACAGACTTTTTGTGCTGACAAGCGGAAGGATGTCCACCTCGATGAGAAGCAGAAAAGGAAGACTCTTTGTGCCATGTCAAGGCATTGGGAAGAGCACATACAAGTTGACAACCAAACTCCAAGGAGAGTTTTTTGAACAGTTACTCCAAAAACCAGTATTTTGCAACCTACAAAACTCGGCACATTCTATACAGAGAGCAGTTCTTTCCAACATTCACAACACCTTGTCAGAAGTCAACCTCCCGCACTCAGCCACAGAAATGCTTTTCAACACAACAGTGATGACATGCATTAATTTGAGGGACGAAGTAGATGCACGTCCCTTTAAGGATAGAGCACTTGCAAAGTCGTTGGGCATACACAAAAGAAACATCGGTTTTGCGAATGCACGACTCCATTTAGAGGATGCGAACAATCCTTTTCCAGTCTTAGCATGTCAACGGCAAGCTCATCATTCTACAAACAACAGAGAGGACATTAAGGAGGTTGTGTTTGGTTTCTGGACAGCAAAGACCCAACAAGAAGGACATATGCCAAAGGCGTACTGGCAGAAAGACTGTTCTTATGCATCCATTGCATTTGCTGGATCAACCTTAGGTATTATCAACTAGTATATTGACCAAATGTTCATCACTGTCAAGATGTCACAACCACAATCAAACTGTAAAAAAACACTGTCAAGTAGTATAGTGACCACTGTTCACCACTTTCAAGCTGTCAGAATCACTATCAAACTGTAAAAAAACTTTGAAAATTGATGAAACAATCAAAAAGTGGTTGAATCCCCGTTCAAGTACTTTGCAAAGCAGTTAAAGTACTGATAGTGATTTAAAGTACATAAAATACTGCTTTCAACCACCTAAGTGTGGAAGCTTGTACTTTTCAAAGTGCTGAAATAGTTTGTCACCACTTTAAAGAAAAAAAACACTTGCAATCCGCCAAGTGCTTAGGTGAGCACCTATGTAAGCGCTTGGAAGTTTTCAAACCACCTAAAGGTGATAGAAAGTGAAAAACAAACCACTTAATGACCACTTTCAATATTTTTAGGTGGTTTTAAGTGCTTTAGGTGGTTTGAAATTTGCTAAGTGCTTCGATGAGAACCTTGAAGATTTCAAACCAGATGATTGAAAGTGGTTTAATGACCCTTTTCACTCACATTTAGGTGATTTTAAATGCTTCAGGTGGTTTGAAATGTGCCAAATGCTCAAATGAAAACCTATGTAAGCACTTGGAAGATTTCAAACCACCTGAAGGTGAATGAAAATAGTCATCAAACCACTTGAAAGTGGTTTGATAAACTATTTTAATCACCGCTAGGTGGTTTTAAGTGCTTCAAGTGGTTTCAAGTAGTTCAAAGCCACTTTCAAACATTCAAAACCACTTCTAAGTGGTTAATGTTCCTCTTGAGTGCTTTTAAAAACCCAAGATTTGGGTGTTATTCAACCGAAGGTGATTGAAAGTGGTAAACAAACCACTTGAAAGATGTAAAAAACCACTTTCAATCACCTATAGGTGGTTTAAAGAGCTTGAGTGAGAGCCTATGTAAGCACTTGGAAGATTTCAAACCACTTGAAGGTGATCGAAAGTGGTAAACAAACCACTTGAAAGTGGTTTGATGACATTTTTCAATCACCTTCAGGTGGTTTAGAGTGCTTCAGGTGGTTTCAAGAAGTTTAAAGCCCCTTTCAAACATTAAAAAAAACTTCTTAGTGGTAAATGTTCCTCTTATGTGCTTTCACAAACACGAGAGTGGGTCTTATAACTTGTAGATGATGGTATCAAACATTTTGGTTGTTTGTTGTCACATTATCTCTTTATTGCCTGCTTTTTTGTGCAGGTGGAATTCTACAGGCGGTTTTCGGAAATGCATCTGACGGTGCGCATTTCACTGAGATGCCTTGAGAATTTGAAGCCCTTTTTTCTTTGAAAATTGTGGGACCGCAATACCTATCATGTGCAAGCTGTCTAGTTGAAAAATGCTTTCAACCAAGTGCGTCAAGGTAGGTTTGGAGTACATGGAGAATCTTATCATTGTGCTTGTGATGTTTGTGACCTTGCAGTCAGTGGCA
Source organism: Adiantum capillus-veneris (assembly GCF_014529385.1). Classification (NCBI taxonomy): domain Eukaryota; kingdom Viridiplantae; phylum Streptophyta; class Polypodiopsida; order Polypodiales; family Pteridaceae; genus Adiantum; species Adiantum capillus-veneris. Next base: position 142,930,481 of record NC_140945.1, read on the forward strand.
GTATATGTGTGGCTGCAAAGCCAACATTTGAGAGCCTCACAACACTATGGGAGACCTTTTTGTGTCCTAAACCAAAAAATTCCATGTTTTATTTACACATTTGCTTGATGGGAAAATGCGATCAGTGCGGTGCCAAACAACTCAAATGTTGTCCTCTTGAAGTACACAACGACAACTTTCAGATGGCTGCAAAGGTTTTTGTTGGTGTGGAGACAAAATCTATACATGAAGATGGCCAGCACCACAAAAGGAAAGATCTTGTTATTCAGCAGATTGGGTGCTCCACTTTCATTTCATTCATGAAAGACAAGCTGACCAAGTTTATCAAACATAACTACATCTACAGATGGAAGGACAACCAATTCAAACAGTGTCTACAAAGTTTTCCAAGTGATGTCGTTGTCTCTGTCATGGACTTTGCAGAAAATTACAATTTTAAAATTCAAAATGAGATCCAATCCATGCACTGGTATTCTAGTCAGGTGAGCATTTTGGTCCACATCTACTATGTGCACTTGACAATGGGCGACATCATAAAATTTCTCCATTTTTATATATCCGATGACAATGTGCATGACACATTGTTCATTCAACACTGCTTTCTTTTGCATGACCGGTGGTAGAAGGACCAAGGTTTTTGTTTAAAGCGACACTGGGTATGGTCTAATGGTGCAAAATCACAATTCAAAGCACGACGGCCTTTATTATTTTTTGCAAGGTTTTCTCAGCTTAGTGGCCTTGAGATGATGCACAACTATTTTGGGTTAGGTCATGGAAAAGGTGAACATGACGGTGTTGGCGCAATCATAAAGAGGGCATTAACCCATGAGCAATTGAAGGTGGATGGACACCCCCTGTATAATGTGGCAAAAGTGGTCAATTACCTCACCCTAATGACCAATAGAAAAGACTATTGGTCATCTACGAACAAGGTCAATAGGGTCTTCTGGGAAATCAAGGTGGGTGATGTGCTGAGAGATATAGAATGGGGTTGCAAGAAAATCACTGGATCACGTTTGATGCATTGTGTGAATGGTTTCTCTTCAACAAATACGACTGCACTGAGGTGTATAAATTTGTCCTGCTTCTGTCTTGCTTGTGTGCATGGTTAATGGAGAAGATGTGCAAACAAAGCTCATGTAGAAGCATGGCAGTACTTGAGGATCATACCAACAACGGCTGACATAGATGAAGATGTTTCAAGTGACGAGGAGATTGATGTACCTATGTATGCTGGTCATCACGATGATTTGAGTGATGCCTTACGAGTTGGAGATAACTTTGTAGTCAACGTTGAGGAGGAAGACTCCGATTTTTATATACTGAGGTGTTGCACAGAGAAGAGGCCATCCACCGCGACTCAGAAGGATGCGTGGCACAATTAGATAAAGAAGATCTCCTTTTATGTTGAGGGGCACTTTTATGATAAAGTCGAGGGACGCTCCAATTGATATGTATTATTAGATGATAGGCCTCCTGCTTCCATGTACTCGCACCTAGTTCGATGCCTTAAGTTCCCATTGCATCCTGAGAGAAATGAGCCTAATGTCTACACTTTGAGTGATATCGTGTATGAGCACATCTACAATAGCATGCCCTCTGATAGCAAACCAATTTAAAACACATTGACCTCATAAAGTATAATTGGGTATCGCTTTCTTGTATCCTTTCCTCAAAAAATTATGTTCCTTATCCAAAAGATGAAGCGTTTCTGACACTTTTTTATTCTTTGTAATAAAAGTAGCTTACAACTTGCCATCCACTTGCAAGTGCTTTTGTCATAATAACTAATATCTAATTCTCCTAAATGATTTTCTCATGTTAAACTGATCATTTAATATGAGGAAGTGCCAGGGGAGAAAAAGCTAGAATATTGGTTAAGCTGCAGACCATCGGCCACAATAGTGATCCAAAGGAGGGAAAATAGGGATCCAAAGGGGGGGCCATCTGCAAAAGAGCAAGGTGCAACAATGGGCTTTAAAGACCCTAAGGTTCAGCCCATTAAGACTTCCAAAATGCTAAGGTTTCAAAAATCAAAGGTTGTGTCCAATGGCTAAGCTTAGGAAAATTGGATGCTTTGTGTGTGTGTAAAAAAGTCTTCACAAATCCTACAAAGGAGGGGGCGAGCCTTGCAAGTAGGGGATGAGAGAGAAACACACACACACACACACACACACACACACACAATCACAAGCCTTGCAAGTAGGGGATGAGAGAGAAACAGGCACACACACACACACACACACAATCACAAGCCTCCTTTACACAAAGGGAATGAGGGACACATGTCAGCTCCCTAGGCCAGATGCCCACAAGGTGTACTCAAATCCCATTGGATGGCCATGGAGGTGGACCAATGAGAATTAGGCTAGAGTAAATCTAGTTTAATTGATTTAAAAACACATAATAGAAGAACTGATAAGAATTAAACTCTCTAGAAGACTATCGGACAGTCTCCCAAGGGGTCCCATGAGCATTCAACAGCCCAATGGCTTCCCTGATTCCTATTGGCCAGGAGACAAAGGGGTCCAATAAGAGTTTAGTTGAATTAATTAATTACCTAAAGCTCTCACAAAAGGGGAAAGGGGACACATGTTAGAAGGCTATCACTTATGATCCTTAAATCCTATTGGCTAAGCCTAGAGAGGTCCAATGGGGTGGTAGCATGAGCAAATATCAAGAGAGGTCGGCCAAGAGAGAGAGGGGGCTGAATTTTCAAAGGCATTATTCCACACACACTCACAAAAGCTCATGTGTGAATCAAGAAGACTCTCTCTCTCTCTCTCTCTCTCTCTCTCTCTCTCCCCCCCCTTCTCAAGCTTTAATGGAAAGCTTATCACCTAATCCAAGCTTGTGAGAAGGGAGGCCTACACCAAAAACTCTTGGCTTTGTGATGCAAATCCAACCAAGAGCCAAGATTCAATGCATGCTTATCTCCTCTACCATGCTAGTTACTAAGCTATGCTATGCTAATATGAGTGATTATGTGAGGAGATGTACATCTTTCTTGTAAGACTACTCCTTCTTCCTCTCAATCTACTCTCATACCCTGCTAGCTCTCACCATCTTCAAATGTGTGTGAGGTCTTGGGTTTGAGACCGTGAGGGAATTGATGTTGTGTTTTATAAGTGTTTTGCTTAGTGCTTGAAGCTTCCATCTTCATTGCACTATCTAGTATTGAAGGAACACAAAGAATTCTATTGTAAAATGTCTCTCTTGATGGGAGAAACCTATAATACAAAGCCTTTTGGAGGGGGGACCGTCTCCATGTAAATCCGGTCCTCAATTGTTGTCAATCGCTTAATTTCTCTCTCTTTTGAAGTATTGTTCATGCTATCTAACTAGGTGTTATGCTTTTTGTTGCTCTCTCCACCCAAGCACTCTTGTTATTCTCATTAGGAATCTATTCTAATGAAATGCTCACTATGTTCATGCTATTTTCCGCTACACACAAGTTACTAGGCCATTAAATGTTACATTTGTATCAGAGCACAAGGTTTCTCTTTTCTAGCTCAAGAAGGGAGGTCCTCAAGCTAGCTATAAATGGTTGGTACTATTAATTGCAATTGAGTAAGTAGAATAGGGATTTTTCAGCCTTGCAGTGCGCCTACCTTTGTGCAGATAATGGGGCATCACCATCAAGAGGTATGCTCTTAATAGTGGATTCCTAAGAGGCTTGCCTACGGCTTAATCACTATTGAGCTATTAGAAGCTTGACAGGACCGGTGCTGTTTTGGTGTTGAACGACCCTATTTTCTATTCTTGCAATTAATGGTATTCGAGCCACGGGTACAATAGCTTGAGTGATTTTTCTAAAGGGGTAAAGAGGAGTAGCAACTAGGGCTTGAAGTGCCAAAGTACACCTAAAAAATTTACACCTAAAAGTTGTTATAATGACTGACAATAGTAAAGAGAGTGAACTTAATGTTGATAACTTTGATTTTGCTAATGAGTAGGCTACTAATGATGCCCCTATGCTTGTTAAGTAGCTTGTTTCTAGGCTTCAACAAGCCATGGGCAATACATACCTCCAAAGTGAAGCGCAATGGAAGCTTCGTGCTCATGGGATTCTCCAAGCTCCCCACCATGACGAGAGAGTACCTAGGCAGCTTCCTTGCCAGACTTCCAAAAGAGGCCTCTCTCCGATTTGGGAAGAATAAGAGGATCCATACGAAGGGCTCAGAAATTTGCCTCTTGATGATGCATCTCCTTCTCAAAGGAGAATTGGCGGAGTATGTCAACTCCCAAAGGCCACGCACCATATCGGCGGTTACACACCATACTATGGTAGCTTCTTGAATCAATTTCCAAACAGGGACTAAGAGAAATTCTAAGCCCACGAAAAACAAGGGTTCCAATGAGCCTAAGGGGAAGGACAATGTCCAAAAGTCTCCTAAGGGCAATTCCAAAAAAGCTAAGGAGAAGGGAGTTTACAAAAGAAAGAAAAAACTCTCTTTTGAAGAGCTTGAGCGTTATCGAAAGGATAACCATTGTTTGAAGTGCGGCGAGCAAGGGCATGTGTAGTGTGCTTGTCCCCAAAAGAACACCCGCCATGAGCCTCTTAGAGATACCTTGGTCAAAATTCAAGAGGAGGAAACTCACCACAAAGGATCTCCTCTATGCCATGCTTGGATAAAGGTAAGAGAATATGATTCTTTTATTCTCTTTGAACCTGGTTATACTCACAATTTCATATCCACAGAGTTGGCTACCAAGCTAGGCATACAAGCTTATGAGATGGGAGATGTCCTACCGGCAGATGGTGCTTTCAAGGGGCAAGAAGCTTCAGTCACTCCCTTAATGGGGAAATTGAGGCTCCATGTCCAAAGATATGTGGACAAAGAGGACTTCTTTATCTCTCCTCTCAAGCATGAGGATGTAATCCTAGGGGCACCATGGTTTGATTGCATGGCTGCCAATGTTAAATTCCCTGAAAGAAAAATCTACTTTAGGTTCAGGGAAAAAGATATGTACATAGATGCCAAGGAAATGGGTAACACCATACCCATTGTACATATGCAAGCTTTCAATAAGTCAATAAAGAGCTCTATTTCCGTGTACATGATTTTTGTTAAAGATTCTCAAAATGAACCTAATGCTTTAACAAAAGAAAATATAAACAATCACAAGGAATTAGAGTTATCCAATTTTCTCAAGGAGTTTCAAGATGCCTTTATTGACGACATCCCTTGTGAGATACCTCCTAAACGAGGCAATGATGACCATGCAATTGAACTTCTTCCAGAAAGTTCACCGCCTAATAAACCTCCTTATAGAGTTTCTCAAGCTCAGCAAGAGGAGATTATGCAGCAAGTGCATGAGTTAGTTGACAAGGGCATGGTTAGGCCTAGCTCATCTCCATTTTACTCACCTGTGCTATACTACAAAAGAAAGACGGCACATATCATATGTGTCGACTATAGAGCACTAAATAGGATCACTATTAAAAATAGGTTTCCCCTTCCACGGGTAGAAGGCCTATTTGATAAGCTACAAGGATCAACCTACTTCAGTAGGATTGACCTAAAAAGTGGCTATTATCAAATAAGGATAGTTGAAGACATTGTAAAGACCTCATTTCGCACTACGTTTGGTCTTTACGAATATATTGTCATGCCTTTTGGCTTGACCAATGCACCAGCCACATTCAACCGCTTGATGGAGAAGCTATTCAGGCCTCACAAAACCTGAATAGCTATTCAAGCTATGCAGGCCTCACAAAACCTTTACTGGAATGTTCTTTGATGATGTTCTTTACTGGAATGTTCTTTGATGATATCATCATCTACTTTAATTCATTAGATGAACACAAGCAACAACTCCAAGTAATATTTTAAGTTCTACGAGAGAATAAACGTTATGTTAATCGAAAGAAAAGTGAATTTTTCTTACAAGAGATTCAGTATTTAGGTCACATTATCTCTCAAGATGGCATCCAAATGGATCCATCAAAGTTAGAGGTAATAAAAGGATGGCCTAAACCAAGGAATCTTCATGAACTAAGCAGCTTTATAGGTATGTGTGCATACTATAGACGCTTCATAGAAAAGTTCTCACAAATCGTGGGACCATTACATGACCTAACAAAGAAAAACGTTAGGTATACATGGTATGCCAAGGAGAACAATGCTTTTGAAAAGCTTATCGCTCAACCAGTGCTTACACTGTCGGATCTCTCAAAGCCATTTGAGGTCCAATGTGATGCTTGTGGTGATTGCCTTGGAGCTGTTTTGCTCCAAGAAGGGCACGCCATAGCCTATGAAAGTCAAATGCTCAACCTTGTTGAGCAAGCTCTAGGCATATACAAAAAGGAACTCCCCGCAGTTCTACATGCCTTAGACTCATGGAAGCACTATATATTGGGGACTCCTTTCATTCTGCAAATGGATCACCAAAGTCTTAAGTACTTCACTATGCAGACCAAGCTGCCAACAAACAAATGAGGTGGAAAAATTTCCTTTCGCAATTTCATTTTCATATTGCTCACGTTGCTGGCATGCATAATCAAGTAGCCAATGCACTCTCAAGACGGTCGAGAGTGAATGCGGTTGCCATAGCAACTAACAATGATCTATCTTCTATGATAGATGAGTATGCTATTGATGCCGATTTTAGAGATGTAATTTCAGCCCCTGCACTAGGGAAGAAAGAGGAACCATTTACTTTACAAGATGGTTATCTTCTCTACGGAAATAGACTATGCGTTACTAACTCACTCCGTGAGAAAATAATGTATGAATCTCATGCTCCTCCTTATGCAGGGCATAGAGAGATTCAATCTACCCTAAAATGGATTGAAACATATTTCTATTGGCCTACCATGAAAGCAAACATACAAGAGTATGTTTCTAAATGTGTGGTATGCCAAAAGATGAAGTTTGATAGAGGGAACCAACCTGGATTGCTTCAACCTTTGCCAATCCCTAATTCACCATGGGAGAGCATATCCATGGATTTTATCTTTGGATTGCCTAAGTCTGTCCATGGGAATACGGGAATATGGACAATAGTAGACAGGTTCAGTAAACAAGCTCATTTTATACCTGTCAAAAAAACTATCAAAGCCCATCAAATGGAAACCCTCTTCATATCACAAATTTTCAAGTACCATGGCTTGCCAATGTCCATATGTTAACCCTCATGGCACACGGACACCCATCACCTACGATGGACGCGTATTATGTATGATTTAGAGTCAGGTACCGGGCTTGTCGGACCAATAGGGAAAGGTAGAGTGATTGTCGATGAGAGGCGCACTTTAACTTGGACATTCAAGGGGTTAGTTGGCTAAGCATGGGCGCCCAAGTGTGAATGGGGTGAGCTCCTATAAAAGCCAACTAAACCTAATTTTTACTCATTCTCTCATTTGTGCAATTGAAGAGTGCTCTTGCTCTATCTCCATCTTCTTCTTCTTCTTCACCTCCTTGTGTGTGTGTGTGAGAGAGAGAGAGAGAGAGAGAGAGAGGGAGAGTGTGTGTGCGATCGAGCATTACGAAGGCACGACGGCGGCGAAGCGGTTGAGCGCGGCACGACTGCAGCTTCTTCTTCATCGCGGCGAGGAATCCACCACGAAGGCGAGCGTAGAGCGGTGAGTGACACACCCTTTGTTTTCTTGAGCTTGCTAGTTTAGGCTTGTTGTGTGCTTGGAGCCGTTTGTGGCTCGCATACGGTGTATTGGCAAGTCCCTTGCTTCGACAGTGCGGCAAGGAGCGCACATTTTTGGCGCCGCTGCCGGGGATATGCCTTACACTAAGCTCGGTTAGCACTTTACGCTTCCTTGTGGTGCAATTTCTATCATAGGAAAGGCAGGGAAGGAGTGTGTGGAGATTTCTGTTTTTGCGTTTTCTGCAATTGCTGTCAAGTTCCAATTTCTGCTATTGTCTGCGTTTTTCAATTTCTGCAATTTCTGCATTTTCAAGTTCGGCGTTTTCAAATTCTGCAATTTTCTGCATTTCTGTCAATTTGCTGCAATTTCTGCGTTTTTTCTGCATTTTCTGCAATTTCTGCGTTTTTTTTCAATTTCTGCGTTTTTCTGCATCAAAAAAAAATAAAAATAATAATAATAATTTTGAAAAGAAAAGTTTTTTGGGAAAAAAAAATAAAAAATAATTGAAATTTTTTTTTAAAAAAAAAAGGAAAAAAATTCGGAAATTAAAAACGCGAGCGAGCGGGCGGCGAAATTTTTTCGAAAATAAAAAACGTGTCTCTTAAAACGGACGGGTTGGTTTGTATAAAAGATAGATCGGGATCGGGATCATTTTCCCAAGCCCAAGCCCAAGCCCAAGCCCAGGCCCAGGCCCAGGCCTCAGTCCTCTGATATATACTAGACTCACTCTTATATATATACCCTACTCCCTCAAGAGAGAATGAGAGCATGTGGGACAAGTCCTCCACTCTCCTCCTTTCTCTTCCCACTTGCACCCTTAGACTTTCTAGTTTGGGCTTAGTTCCCTACTGAAAATTGACAGTTTTAGGGATTCCGAGGACATAGAGTGACCAAACGGAGGGCTGTAAAGCACGGCACGACCCTCTGACCGATACGCTCGTTTTGAGCTATCACACGGCCCATTCCACGACACGCTCAAAAAAATCTAGCAAAAAAACAAACAAAAAACACGCTAAAAACTAGTCACAAGGCCTCCTAGAGCAGCTTTTTGACACCTTAGGGTATCAAAAGCACATGCACTTACGCTCTGGGCGGGTGCTAGAACACGAGCATATTGAGGGTGCCTCTGTTCATACGGACACCCATTACCCATCCACGATAAGCTCTAGACCCTCAGCGGGGACACAAGGTAGCACCACCCAAGACCCTAAAATAGCCGCTAGTGATTCCTCCTCCGACTCAGAAATCATGGAAGCATACCCTACCCAAAACACTGAGAGAGAAGGCCATGCACCTCCCGAAGCTCCACAGCCTAGTACTAGTATGTTTAGCCGTTTCATGGAAACGTTAGGTAGAGCTACTCGCTCGGAACCTGATGCAAATGAAGCACACGAAGGGGGTGGGGAAGTGGAATCTCCTTTCACATCGCACGTGGACCCCACACCCCCAAAGAGTGTCCATGTGGATATCCTACCAACTTCTTACCAAGAAGGCCCTGTTGAGCTGCCTCCTTCAGAAGTTCCCTCTAGAGTACCGTTGGTGGCAAGTAAAACCACGGGGAGCAACATTGCTTCTACCTCACAAGAAACCGTTAACACGTCGACTCTAGAAGGATTGTTCATTAATGATCATTGGACATACGACCTCCACACTGAGGTGTTGACGGATCTACACTCTGGCCACGCCTACCATGTAGGATGGATAGAGATTGTACAATCCACCTCTAGTGCCACGAGCATCGAAGATCAACAGAAAATGATCTGTAATGTTATCCATGGCATTATTCAATCAGAAAGGCAAAACCGAGGGGTAAATATACTCTCTAATGGCCCCATGAGATTTCTGGATACGAGCAAGGCTCAACAGCCTACTCTATCACAAATGGAGACTCCTCTAATGAGCCCCATGGACCCATCTTACGTCATTTCACCTGGGGTCTCTATGCAATCTGAGCCTCCGAGCGAAAACTTTAGCTTCCCTAACTTGGCTCAACCCTCTATCAAGGAAAACACAGTGCTCACTCCAGGGATAAGCCTGACAGAGAATGTACCGATGACATCTACGGTTAGCGCAGTGCCACTACCTAGTGTCATAGTACCTAATATGGGGCCTCGACCATATGTGCCTCTAGCCCCTTATGCACACATGGCCCCCACACCTCCAATTGTACCACTTGCTTATGCTCCTCGAGTGCCGCTCCCTAGCCCTTATCCGAGTGGACCTATGCCCGGTTATGTTCCATATCCTACATCATCCACACATATGCCAAGACCGGTACCCGTTCCTCTCCCACATATGATTCCAAGAGTACCTCCACCGGCCCTGCCTCCTCACATAGGTGACTTGGCAGCGTTTGCTCAAACCATAGGTCGATCTATCGCGGAAAATATGCGTCACGCATCTGATAGAGAGCCTAGAAGTAAGGCAGTACAAATTGCCAAACTCACGCAAAAATTCAATGGGGACGAAGATGCTAGAAAACACATTGAAGTGTTTGAACAAGTATGTGATTCCTTAGGGGAACGCAACGAACTACATAAGTGCAATGCCTTAAGCTTGACATTAAGTGGGAAGGCTGGAGATTGGTATAGGACCCTAAGGGTGGACGAGAAAACAATCTACCCTACCCTTCGAAGGTTGTTTCTAAAGGAGTACATACGAGAAGGTGTGCTTTGGGGTGTAGCATCTCAGCTACAGAAGGCCGAACGTAAGGAAGGAGAGTCAGTAAGGGACTTCATTAGTCGTCTAAAGCACTTAAACTCTCGCTGCCCTGTAAATGAGCGCTTCAACAATAACCAACTGCTTGATCGATTCATTCGAGGGTTGAGGAATGAAGGAATCTATAATGGACTAGTGATTAGAGGTATCACAACCTGGGAAGATGTCACTGCCAATGCAATCCAACTAGAGGACAACTTGATGATAGCAGGCATGAGGGTGTCTACTGACACGAGATCCACTAGCTCACAAGCCATTGAGTATGAACCCATGACTGCAAAGCCCATTGCCAATGAGCCAAAGGTATTTGAGACATTCTTGACAGACCTCACCAAGGCAATCCAAGAGTCTCTTAAGGATAATCGACCCCCTCAAAATAGTCACATGTATCCAAGAAGGGAGCAACAATGGTGTTCCATTTGCTTAGGTCCACATAGCACTAGTGAGTGCCCTACGTTTAGAGTAAAATTTAATGGAACTTGCAAAGCATGTGGTAGGTATGGTCACCAAGCTAAGGATTGTTTAATGATCAAACGTATGATGGCAAATAGACCACTTGTAGCCTGGACGGATGCGCCTCGAGCTCCTGTATTGATGCCTACTCCACCTGTTGAGCAACTACCGCAACACATGGTCCCTAGATCTCAAAATATTGTACAAGCTACACCGCTACCACCTCCTGTGCTAGGACCGCAGCCCCCGCATCCAAGAGTCGCCCCTATGAACCAAGTGGGTTGCGAGCCATCAAACGCTTATGCAGATGGTTGTGAGGAGGAAATAGACACTAGTATTGCCTATGGACTTGATACATTGGAAGAATGTCCTATATACTACATGGAAGATTGTTGGGGACAAGTCAAGCCGGTTTATCAAGCTCCTGCTCTCGCATCCAGAGGTCAAAATATCAACACCCAGGCTAGGAGGCCACCTCTTCAATGCTACGAGTGTGGTGGACCACATCGAGTAGCGGAGTGCCCTATTAGGCTGCAAAAGAATGCTGCACAGATGCAAGTGAATCAAGGGAGCACGTCTGCAATGCCAATACTCACATGTAATCGTTGTGGCATAGATCACTTGATTGCCCAATGCCCCTATAACCCAAATGCGCCTAAAATCACACCCCTGAATTTGGTCGAAATTGCTACTGTGACATCATCAATACCACCCGTCGCACCCGCTTATGCGATTACACGGTCCATGCTTCAAGGGCCAGGACATATCCTCGAAGAGAGAGATACCGCGTCAATTATCCAAGCAAAGAAAAAGAAGACACGAAGGAAGAAGTCGCAGAATACGGAAAATTCAAAGCCAAGTTCCGAAACAAACATAGGAACAGGAGATGACCCCGTGTATATGAATGACCTCGAAGATGATTCAGATTCAGTCGAGACAATGGAGACTAGAACCAATACCACAAAGGGAAAGACCGACAAAGAAAACCGTAACATGGAACCAAATGAAAACCGAATGAGAGAAAACCATAAAGAGCCTCTGAAAACACCACAAGTGTTTCCAAATCCAATCCAAGACCCCCAAGAAAAACCGCAGGGGCAAAAAGGGAAGAATCGTAAAAAGAAGATTGGGACGTACCCAAACCCTGTAGACGAGATTAAGCAGGTGAAACATCTAAGAGGTTTAGTGGAGGAGACTCAAAGGAAACTAGAACCAGAACCCATGCATGTAAAAATTCATGACACAGTGTTTCCCACGCAAGTTCATCCACCCCACATGAACCATAGACCGTTAGCCATATCTAGTATCATCCAAGAAGGGAGTGAGGACAGGACATCAGAAAGTGAGCATACACCCTTCTTGTTGGAAAGGATGTTTAACGAAGGAATACCTGATCCCATTGAGGAATATGAGATTCCATCCTCACCAGTTCCTAGTCAAGGACCTACACCCTGCAAAACGCCAATGAATGTTGCCAAACTAGTGGACTTCATGTCTTCTGAGGTCCGAACCACGATCATAGCAAAGCTGTATGGAGATCTTGAGTTATTCCTTGCACTTCGAGCATTCCTTAACGGAGAGCTACGAACGGGATTACCGCAGTTTGCGCAACCAAATAGGCCTGACTCGATTATGATTGATGAGGAAAATCATGTGCAATCACTTGACTTAGATGGACACGAGTCTGTGATTGAGGTACCCATTAACGAATTAGGGCAGTATTTTGAAGGCGACGAGTCTAATGCGACCCTACCCATCACTACCAAGGGATTAACTATAAAGGGAATTCTTGATGGTGGTGCGGGAGTTAGCATCGTTACAAAAGATTGTTGGGAATCCATGGGAAAACCCCGCCTCAGTGTTACTAACATTGTGGTAAAGATGGCAAATGGTACCATAGCCAAACCTATGGGGATGCTCAAGGATCTTAAGATCAAAGTTCTAGGATACAAGGTGCGACATACGTTCATTGTAATGGATTTCTCTAAACACCTTATGTCATATGAAATGATTTTAGGACGACCATTCATGAGGGAAGCACAAATGGTTCACGATTGGTCTAAAAATCATGTCTATTTGCAATTCCAAGACTCTGTCCTTAGAGTGGATTTGGTGACTGGTAAGGTACACCCCTTAGGGAGTAAAACCATTATTGATCATCGCTCTGACACCACAGTTCACTCGGCCCCACTACAATATTGTTACACTTGTAAGAAGGATACAGACGTTGGCCAAGATTCTCCTTATATGGATATCCTACCTGGGATGACTGAGTCGGACAATGTGGATTGGGTACACCTAGCTGCAACCATAGATACCTGGGGAAATAGAGGAACCACTTGGGTCACACCAGAGGGGGAAGAGGTACCACAAATTGCACCTCTGAACATGATAAGTGCCATACATGCATCTTCTAAGGGCAAGGCAATTGTGGACCAATCTGACAGTGACACTGATAGCTCAATAGAAGACTTTGACCAACACGACTTGGACACTGACTCCCAGAGTGAAACGGATTCTGAATCTCATGAATTAGAGAGTGGAGCAAGTTCACAGTCAAAACATTCGGAAGGATCGAGCACATCAACCGATGATAGCTCCTCCGAGAGTGAAGAGGACACCAACGAGGACTCCTTTAGTGAGCCAGATCTAAATGCAAATCAAAAGCAGGTCTCAAATAAGAAAAAGAAAAACCTTAAGAGGCGTCGATATCGAGCCAATGTACGTGCTAGGATAAACAAGAAGAGATCCTCAGCAGAATGGCTCAGTTATATAGGAGCATGTGATGCTCATCGAAAATTGGTAGACAATTGGGGTGAATATCTCCAAAATGTTATGTGGTGTAGACCACGACCCCATGACATAGCCCAATTAGAGATCATAGACAAGCCAAAGTTGAGCCGCACTGCAAGGAGGCGTCAAAACCAAGAGTTAGCTCGACAACACAAGAAAGCAGAAATGGAAGCACAAACCAACGCACAACCAGAATCCACAGACTTGCATCCTGCACCAGAACATTTCAAATCTTACACCACAGGGGAAGCAAAGGTTGTGTACACAAAAGCCCAAAGAATACCTATCGATGGGAATAATGGAATCTATGATGGTCCGGCAATAGTTAAAGAAATAGAATTAGCTGACCCCGGTGAAGAATCAAAACCTGTTTTTATTGCCCAAGACCTCACAGAAGTTGAAGAGGCGGTCCTCAAAGAGCTTCTCAAGGAATTCAAGGACGTATTCGCTTGGACATACCATGATATGAAAGGTGTTCCGCCTTCTCTGGTCCAACATACAATCCCTATGATTAGCACTGCGAAGCCCGTACAACAAAGACCCTACCCGATGAATCCTAAGTACGCAAAGATCATTCAAGAAGAACTAGAAAAGCTTATCAAATGTGGGTTCATATATCCTATTGAACACTCTGAATGGGTGTCGCCAATAGTTATCGTGCCAAAAAAGAATGGGAAACTCAGGGTGTGCGTGGACCTCAAAAAAGTTAATGCAGCTACAAGAAGAGACCATTACCCCCTACCATATTCCGAACATGTACTCGAAAGAGTTGCAGGCAAGGAAGCTTATAGCTTTCTAGATGGGTACTCAGGCTACAACCAAATCACGATAGCGCTAGAGGACCAAGCTAAAACTGCCTTCATCACAGAATTTGGCGTGTTTGCATTTCGTGTGATGGCTTTTGGCTTAACAAATGCCCCTGCTACATTCCAACGATTAATAAACACTGCTTTTAAAGAATATTTGAGAGAGTTTTGTGAAGCTTTCTTAGACGACCTTTGTGTTTACTCTTCTTGGAAAGAACATCTATCATGTTTGCGGAAGGTGTTTGAAAAATGTAGGTTATATCGTATCTCATTGAACCCGTTCAAATGCCAATTTTGGGTCAAGCATGGAGTTATTTTAGGGCATATAGTATCCAAGAATGGTATCTCAACCGATGAGAGCAAAATTAAAGTGATTCTAGAGTTACCACCACCAACCAATTACAAGGGAGTTCAAAGGTTCATGGGACACGTGGGTTATTATCGACGGTTTATTTTATTTTTCGCTGAGATAGCACGTCCTTTGTACAAGCTTCTCATTGAATTTAAATGGACTGAAGAGTGTGACCAGGCCTATGAACAATTGAAGAAAACACTAGCAAGTGCTCCAATTTTAAGGACACCTAACTGGGATGTCATTTTCCATGTGCATATTGATGCATCAAACTTTGCTATTGGGTGTGTTCTCACTCAACCAGGAGAACATAAATTGGACTATCCCATTAGCTTTGCAAGCCGTCAATTGAACGATGCTGAAAGGAACTACACCACTACAGAGCGAGAAGGTTTGGCAATGGTTTATGCAGTAAGGAAATTTCGCTACTACCTTCTGGCAAACAAGTTTGTATTTTATGTGGATCATCAAGCGTTGCTGTATCTGGTAAACAAGCCATGCTCCACAGGAAGAATCACACGATGGTTGTTAATTCTTCTTGAGTTTGATTTCACGATTGTAGTGAGACCCGGTAAAAGGCACGTCATGGCTGATCATTTGTCTCGCATACCCAATGGTGAAGCCCCTACAGGAGTTGATGATGAATTACCCGATACTTCCCTATTCATAGTTGAGACTATGCCTGAATGGAGTGAGAACATTGTTAACTTTTTAGTGAATGGTTTTCCACCCAAGGAACTTCGTAAGGATATCGCTCGAAGGCTAGTAAAAGAATGTGAACCCTATTGTTTGATTGCCGGAACCCTGTATAGATTAGGCAAGGACGATATTCTTAGGCGTTGTGCCCGCGAGGATGAATATTTGTATATCTTGCAAGAAGCACATATGGGCATAGCAGGAGGACATTTTTCAGGGGACCTGACTGCTAGAAAGGTGCTGCAATCAGGCTATTGGTGGCCAACTTTATTTAAGGATGCATCACTTTTTACAAAAGGGTGTGATGAGTGCCAACGTTACAAGACCACACAGCGCAAGGACAGAATGCCCTTACATCCTATTAAAGTAACCCAACCATTTGAAAAATGGGGCTTAGACTTTGTAGGTCCAATTAGTCCCGCAGCTCGCAACACTTAATCTCGATATATTCTAGTTGCTACGGACTATGTAACAAAGTGGGCTGAAGCTAAGGCTTCACAAAAAGCTGACGCGAGGACAACAGCTAAGTTTCTTTTTGAGAACATTATCACAAGATTTGGTTGCCCTTTTGAAATTGTTAGTGATAATGGTACCCATTTTATAAATGAGGTAATAAGAGAGCTTACCACGACCTTTATGATATCCCACCATAAGTCTACACCTTATTACCCGCAAGCTAATGGACAAGCCGAGAGCACCAACAAGACTCTAATCTCTATTTTAACCAAGACGGTAGAAGCTCATCGCACTGATTGGGATTTGAAGTTGACATCTGCTCTATGGGCTTATCGTACTGCTTATAAAGTGGCTATTAATTGTACGCCATTCAAAATGGTATACGGCCAAGAAGCGGTTATGCCTTGGGAGTTTGTCATTCCTAGTCTTAGGGTAGCTTCGCAAGAAGGATGGAATGGTAACCCCTTAACCGAGCGTTTGTTTATCTTAGAAAAACTAGACGAAGAGAGACAGTTGGCTGTGCAAAATGCTCTTGTGGAAAAGGATAGGAGAAAGAAGTGGTTTGATCGCCATGTGAAGGACAAGGATATCAAAGTTGGTGATAAAGTCCTTATGTATGGAGTACGTAAAGAGAAGAAAAAGTTGAAATATGCTGGTAAAGGACCATATAGAGTATGTGAAATTACCCCACAAGGTACCCTTCGTGTGGAAACTCTTGATGGAGTTGAAACCATTGGATTCCTCAATGGGAGTAAATTCAAAAGATATTATGATCCTTTAAGCCAAGAAGAACTACGGGCCATTCATCAAAAGAAGGCCGCCAAAGCACAAACCGAGTTAAACAAGATACAAGCTCAAGCTGAGGCTAAGGAGCGACAACAACGTATAAGACAAAAACGAGAGGCTAACCTTGGGGTCACAAATGCATTCCACGTGGAAATCGAAGAGGATGGGTTGGACTCTGACACACCTCTACGATACCCCATTGAGTTAAATAGTGCCTATGGAAAAGTGCTATATAACGCCTTATTGGACACGGGTGCTAAATACAATCTGCTATCCTATGGGGTGTGGTGTCAGTTAGGGAAGCCACCTCTATCTGAGAGTATTATCCAAGTCAAGGGTGTCAACAAGAAAAAAACTGCGGTTTTTGGAATCTGGCACACTTCTGTCAGTTATGACAATGGGGTGGTAGCTCAAGACTTTTTGGTCATGCCTACTGGAACTATGGAGGGTAATATAAACCTAGGCCGCACGTGGATGATAGCCACCAAATGCACTATTGATTGGGGGACTGGGGGTGTTACAACGCAAAAACCAACTCTTAGCCCTACCACTCAAGCCATAGTCCCTGAGATATTGCCCAAGGAAATAAAACCCAAGACATTGCATGTCCAGGAGGTTGAACCATACGTCCCCATAGCCCAACTCTCTAGAGCTTCAACTAATGTAGTTGAAAGAAAGCTTTAGACACACAAGAACCATCCTAATATAACAGAGAAAACATACAAGTGGGTCCCTAAAACCTCTGTAGTGAGCATGGTTGATGCAAAAAAACGGAAACCTAGTAAGAACCGTACCACTCACTCCAAGAAATGTAAAGAAACGCTGCGTTGGATTCCTAAACGACTATTGGAAGCCCAAGGATACTATGAAGGAAATGATCAAATCTGGGTGCCCAAACGTAAAGTGTACTCTTACCTGTCACCTGGCCCATGTAAACCCAATCCTGTGGCTCCAAAACAAATTGAAAATCGCGGAAAGGAAAAAATCATGGAATGTTACACACCCGTTCTAGAGCTAGTTTGGGTACCAAAGAAAGAACGATTTGTTCCACCTAGCTCAGGAACAGGGAAATCAAATGAAGCTTCTTGCTCTTCATGTAGTTCCTATATGCAAATAGAAGCTTCGACACAACCTCCACCTACCACTGTACATATCCATCCAAGCACGAAAGAGTTTGCACCTTCCGGGGTAAGTTCACCACCTACAACAACGTTGCAAATAAAATCCTGGGAGAGTACCTTACCACCCTTACAACTTGACGAGGCACCTAGGGTAATAGAAAACTACTGGCAAAAATCCTCACCTATTACCAACTGGAACAATTGGTTTCAAAGGGTGACAAGCTCATTTCAAACGGTATGATCTACCCAAGGAAGGGGGGAGTGTTTGTGGACATCCATCATTCACTTGCTTCCCTCTCAACCTTTTTCCCTGACCTCTTAATCTCCGATCTTAGGGAATGTATATATATAGCCTTATACTCACAAAAAAACAAAAATAGTAAAGAGCAAGAGCGCCTAGCAATGAGAGAGCACCCTATCAGATCTTACATATAAGTCCAAATTCACCGTGTCAAGTCAAGCAACACACAAAAACAACTCTTATGTTTTAAAGGCCTAACCAAATCTATCTGTCTTGTCAGAAATGGCTACTTCACCAGAGGCATGCACTTCTATTTTTGATGAAAGGTACCCCTTGTCTTTTCAACAAGTGTTCTACGTATGCTACCCTATACTTTCTTGCGAATGGGATTTGATAGAGAGCCTTGCATGTGAGAGAAATTTTGAGGAGTTAGAATGGCTGATACGTCTATGGCTAACTAGTGATCCCTACCCAGTGGCGAATGTGTCCCCAATGGCACATGCTTATTCTTTTGCACAAGATGAGTATCCACGCATCACGAGGTTCTTGATTAGCATGCTTGCACAAGAGGATGATGAAGAGGAACTAATAGAGACCGAGGAAGACTATGGCCTCACGGACAACGATTTTATTTATCTAGATGATGAGGATAGAGGCCTAGCCTTAGGGTGGCCACCCGGTTTATATAATATCCTCTTTCCTTGATTCTAAAAGGGGTGACAGATAGGTAGGTTAGGGGTCTAGATTGTGTTTTGAGTTTGTTTTTTAGGAGTTTTAATTTTTCCCACTGATGTGCCTCCTGGAGGTATTCCTTTTGTTTCCTAGTGTGTACAGGAGCGTGTTGCTATTGATAGGATTTGGACCTTCATGGAACCTTTCTCTCGTTCACACTTCATATCAAGCGCGACCATCAACACAAACAGGTGTTTCTTGTCCATTAGCATTGCCCTTATCTTTTTTGCATCCATGTTTGTCTGCTTTGATTGTGATTGGTAGCATACTATTCAGCGCATTGGCTTAGTATCCAACATTTAATTCAATGCAATCTTTTGTCATAATCACTTGTTTAGGTGTAAAAATCAAGCAGTCCGACTAAGCTAGTTTGACCAAGCTAGGTATTAGAAATCTTCTCTTAATACCATGGGGAATGCCTTCCTAATAAGCAATGGTTACTTAGGTTCTTAATCCGATTTAGGCAGCATTGTATGAAATGTACTAGGGCTTTCTAGTGGGCTTAACCCTATCGACCTTTAGCTTAAGTATTATAAAGGGAGTTTACTAATGTGATGAGCCTGGGGAGGGTAACAGTGTTATATGGCCCCCCCAAGTTACAAAATTAAAATGATGAAAATGAACAAACAAAAAATCAAAGTGCCACAATGTAAAATTTTAAGCTGGAAGAGAAATCTCAGCTTGATTTGGTACTTCACTCACATGTATTGCCTATGGTACTAGAGCCCTAGAGGTTCCCAGTGTGGGCGCTTTTCCTTGAAAAGCAAAAAACCCAAGGCATACAAAATAAGCACACACATCATAATTGAATCAATGTGAAAAGACTTTGGGGGGTCAAAGAAAAAGTAATCAGCCAGGCGATGATTTCATGAGAAATTCCTTTTATGGTAGCTTAACTACAAGGTTTTCTAGATATAGCCTCTAGTCAGCCCTTGAACATGAATACTTGGCTCTCGCGATTAAACAACTTAATTGACCACTGAAAATTAAGAAGCTTACCCATGGTATTAATATTCGATCTCTAGTGCTTTTCGACCGTCAAATTAGTGACCCCAGACTTGTTTAATTTTTTACCTTTACATCTGTTTATGCATTTGATTACATTGCAATTTAATGTTCATTGCTAACAAATTGTTTGAAATTCTTTGACCAATCAATTTTTCTACCTAAAACTGCATATGCTTTTTAAGAGAATGCCATTACTGTGCCAATGTTGTTTGATTTTGCAGTGACTGAAGAAGGCTAAGGACATTCATCTCAAATGCTCTTCCACCTCGACGAACCAGCTTCAACTCAATAGCTTCCGAGGACGGAATCTACATCAGGAAGGGGGGCATGTTAACCCTCATGGCACACGGACACCCATCACCTACGATGGACGCGTATTATGTATGATTTAGAGTCAGGTACCGGGCTTGTCGGACCAATAGGGAAAGGTAGAGTGATTGTCGATGAGAGGCGCACTTTAACTTGGACATTCAAGGGGTTAGTTGGCTAAGCATGGGCACCCAAGTGTGAATGGGGTGAGCTCCTATAAAAGCCAACTAAACCTAATTTTTACTCATTCTCTCATTTGTGCAATTGAAGAGTGCTCTTGCTCCATCTCCATCTTCTTCTTCTTCTTCACCTCCTTGTGTGTGTGTGTGTGAGAGAGAGAGAGAGAGGGAGAGTGTGTGCACGATCGAGCATTACGAAGGCACGATGGCGGCGAAGCGGTTGAGCGCGGCACGACTGCAGCTTCTTCTTCATCGCGGCGAGGAATCCACCACGAAGGCGAGCGTAGAGCGGTGAGTGACACACCCTTTGTTTTCTTGAGCTTGCTAGTTTAGGCTTGTTGTGTGCTTGGAGCCGTTTGTGGCTCGCATACGGTGTATTGGCAAGTCCCTTGCTTCGACAGTGCGGCAAGGAGCGCACACCATAGTGTCGTATAGAGATCCTAGAATGACCGGTAATTTTTGGAAGGGTCTCTTTGAGAATTTAGGGACAAGGCAAAATTTCTCTTTGGCCTATCACCCGCAACGGATGGCCATAGTGCAATAGCTAACCTAACAATTCTTGATCTACTAAAAGCCTATGTAATTGAAGTAGATCAAAGATCCCAATGGGAGAAGTATTTACCCTTAGTGGAGTATGCCTACAATAACACTGTACATACTTCCATGGGAAAAGCACCATTTGAGGTAATTGAGGGAAGATCAAAAAGTCCCCTACTACTTAAGGTACACGGGAAGATCTTCGCTGCAGATGAGTATAGCCGAGACCTACACAAATCTTTCCAAAAGATTAAGGATGCTATCTCTATGTCACAACAAAGGCAAAAGGTTGTTGTTGACAAGCACAGAAGAGCCCAAGCCTTTAAAGAAAATGATTGGGTCTTACTCAAATTTCCCAAGGCTCGATTAAGGCACACGACAGGCAAGAATCCTAAGGGACACCAAAAGTACTATGCTAAGTTAGCAAAAAGGTAATATGGTCCCTTCCAGATTCTTAGGCCAATCAATGGGATGACCTATCAACTCAAGTTTCCCAGCCGTTGGCGCATACAAAATTCTTTTCATGTGAGCCTACTAAAGCGTTACAAAGGAGAGCCACCTCAAGGACCAACTATTAAAGACCCATTGGAGATTGAGGACCAAGAAGAGGTGCTGCAGCCTGAGTCCATTCTTTGACATGAAGACAAGGTACTAAGAGGCGGTAAGACTATCCGACAATATTTTATTAAGTTTAAGAATTATCCTTTTGAAGATGCTAGATGGATGTAAGACATACAATCAAAGAATAACCTAAACCTTGCTTACAATGCTTCCCTAGAGTAAGCAAATGTACAAATGTTTAAAATGAACGAAGTATTTGTCTTATAATACTCTCTTTTTCTTTATTGTGCACAAAAATGAAGTAGTATGCATGCTTAGATCAAGTTTGTGAAGACGATGTCTCCCAAACATCAAGTAGAGCTTGTAACTCTACTATGGAAGATTGATAGGACTAATGTGTAGACATGCTTGCAACAGCTTTGGCTCTCAAGTGCCAAATGAACTAGTCATCCATTCTGGAACGATGTCGTAGGGTAACATAGGGATCCTCTACCCGCTAGAAAAAGGACTAATGAATAGGCTTTATCTTCTCTACCCCATAGACGAGGACGACTAAGATTTCAAGAGAGAGGTAATTTCATAATAACTAATATCTAATTCTCCTAAATGATTTTCTCATGTTAAAATGATCATTTAATATGGGGAAGTGCCAGGGGAGAAAAAGCTAGAATATTGGTTAAGCTGGCAGACCGGCCACGATAGGGATCCAAAGGAGGGAAAATAGGGATCCAAAGGGGGGGGGGGGCATCTGCAAAAGAGAAAGGTGCAACAATGGGCTTTAAAGACCCTAAGGTTTATCCCATTAAGACTTCCAAAATGCTAAGGTTCCAAAAATCGAAGGTTGTGTCCAATGGCTAAGCTTAGGAAAATTGGATGCTTTGTGTGTGTGTAAAAAAGTCTTCACAAATCCTACAAAGGAGGGCGTCATTGACAGCTTTGAGTTGGATGCAACACATTACGGAGTGCCAGGTAGAGCCTTTACCTCCACTTTTGATGGATTGCTTCGCGACACGAGCTTATTGGTTGGAGGGGTTTGATCTTAAAGTTGAGGTTCAGACATTGTGCCCTTCCCGGTCTTGTGCCTTGGTAAACCGCATGCAGGTGACTTCATCTTGCAGCCTACAACTTGATTGTATAGTAAAGAGAATAAGCTTATGAGCATGCAGAGAAAGACTAATGCCTACAACCCCAAGTGCTACAATATGATGCATGCAAAGCTTGACTTCGGTAAAGCAGACAGGAAAAATGGGACATGCAAATTGTTTATGAGCATGATTGGCGACCTCTGTTTACAAAAAGGATGCATGTCTTATGAGCACGAGGAGAAAGATTAATGCATGCATACCTATAGCTCCAAGTGCTACAATATTCATGATGCATGCAAAGCTTCACTTCAAAAGCAACAGAAAAACGGCACATGCAGACATGGAAACCTCAACAATTCAAAACGGCAGTAGGTGAACGTCCTCAATCCGCCAAAGCAAAGTCAAGAGTGAATGAGATGTCTACACACCTCAGCAGTAGGGTCGTCCTATGAAAAGTCACATCACACATACCTTGAAATGATGACTGAGACGCCCCTCCCTATAATCAATGGCCCTTCCAACTACTAAGGCCATTAACATTTTTAAATTCCCCTTTTCTTTTTTGAATTTATCACAAATTCCTTTCCAAAGTAGTCTTTTGGTGGTACCCCAAAAAGTGAAATAGTGGTACCACCAATACATGCTTAAACCCCCATGTCTACTGAGAAATTTAGAGTTGTCGAATGTACCTTTTATGCCCTTGGGGATTGGTTCATACTCTCCAATTAAAAAAATTACATAGACATTTTCCAAATGTTTCCAAGTTCGTATGCTATGAGCATATTCCAAACTTCGGAAGTTTCTAAGAAAAATACCCCAAATTAAATTCTTGCTCCACATATGTTCATCAAGGAGATGAGACAGAATGAGTGTAATTGCTCTTAGCTAATATGCACCCATATCAAAGCAGAAGAGAATTGACCTTCTCAAGTTTTCATGGAGACGACCTTATCAAATCATGCAGGGAATCATGAGGTTATCCAATATTACAAGAGATAGCTCTTGAAGCTTAGCTATCAATGTCATCCAACTATCAAAATCGGTTTGACAGAAGCAACATTTGCTTGTCAAGTTAGCATTGTATAAAGTCTTCAAGATGGAATAAGTTCAAAAATGAAACTTAAATTTAAGGTACTTACCAATTTTTTTATGATCATCACCGTTGGCAGTGGAAATTGTAGCATCATGTGGCATGATTATGCTTTCAATGTACTTCGTGTACTTATTTTGCATGCAATCTACCAAGCTGTAATTTTTGTGGAGTGAGTATGCATCGAATGTATGTGGAAATTGTAGCATCATGTGGCATGATTATGCTTTCAATGTACTTTGTGTACTTATTTTGCATGCACTTTGCCAAGCTGTAATTACTGTGGAGTGAGTATGCATCAAATGTATATACATAGATATGGGGCCAAGGGTTCCCCTCCGCTTGATAGCACAAGGAGGACATAGCAAAATTATAGTAGGCAACAAAATCTGAGTTGGCTATTACAACTTGCATTCACCTTGGAGAACCCGTCGGATCCCACTGCTTGGCCAACAATCGGTTGATATTTTACTGTATCAAGTTAAACAAAAAACGTGCTTAGGAACCATGTCCTTACACTCACAATAAAAAATAACAACAGGCCTTGCCTTTACGTCAATATTTTAACTTGTTGAAATTCATCCGTAGAATCCTAGGATCCATGCCCTAGCTAATCCAAAACTCTGAATGAGAGAGAAAGAAGCCTTGTTTCATAGGATAATCCACATGCCATGGAATATGAAAATTGTGGCTAAAGTGCTTGCATTACGGTGCATGTTAGTCCTTTCAAATTGCCAATCGAAGTCCAAATGGCCAAGTTATGAGCCGACAAAGTTTCGTTGGGGGCTAGTTCAATGTGTTTTGACTGCCTTGATAGGTGTGTTTTTAGGAGTCTTTTTGGGCCCACCAAGGTTCTCAAGGGTAGTATGCAGCATGTGGGATTGGAAAGAAGCGATGACTTGTTAATCAAGATCTTGGGTGGCAAGATATGCTAGGCTAAAGTTGCGTGATTACAACAGGGGCAATGAGTCATATGATTTTTTGCCAAGTTGGGGCCTGCCATTCAAGGGCACGGAGAAGTCAAAATGCAAAGAGGGTGGGTGGAATCAAAGTTCAGGATATGAGCTTTGGCAAGGGCTTATTGCATGTTCAAAGGGTATGGGCATTGGAAGTTAGGAGCTCCCTAAGAGGCATCTAAAAAGCCTTCTTTTAATGAAGTTGGGGGAGGGGGGGGGGGTTTCAACCCATAGAGTGCACGTTAACATGGACATGCCACATGGTGTCTGTAAAATCCCATATGTGTAGGGAACTATTATGCACAAAGTGTATATATATTGAGTGAGAACTCTCTCATAAGTGTCCAAAGGGAGGAAGAGGGAACCCCCCCTCTCGTAAGACAAGGGAAGCTAGAACCTGAGAGTCCACCACCCAAACACCCACTATATAGCATAGCCCCTGGCCCTTTGCCATAGTTGGAATCCCTTTCCACACTGCCTAGCCCAGCCCTACCCTTGTCTAGTCCGGCATTGCCGGTGTCCTGACATTATTCCCCCCTTAAGAAGAGTTTTCGTCCTCAAAAACAAAAGTGGGAAACTTCTTCTTAAGAACACTAATGTTTTCCCAAGTGGCACCTTCCTCAGGCCGGTCTTTCCGCTTGATTAAGGCTTGTTGACGTACACTGTTGGACGGATATGCCGAGACGGGCGTCAGCACAGCGAGAACTCACCTAACAAGATTTGTCAGCTAAGGACGAAGCTCGACCCACAGGCGCGTGGAAGCAAGCATAGGGTGTCAATCTACACTCGACCAACTCCTAACTAATTCCTACAGAGGTCTCTACCCAATGTCTAAGCTACTGCCTTCAGGAGTGCATGAGAGGAAACTTCCTACAACGCTTTCTAGAGCCAAATACCCATCAAGCAATCTCGAAATGCCACAGAACTTGAAGGAGACCCTACTAATACCAATAGGTCGCTCTCCCTAAGGTCTATGAACCAACACCCCAACCCAGAACACCTGATGCAAAATCACGTAGGATGTCTGGCCGAAATTTGCAGGTCGTCATTTTGGAAAACTAAAGTGCCTAACGTGTAGCTCTACTCAATGCGAACGCGTGGATATGCCGCAATGCAAAAACAGATAACGTATGCTCACCGAATCACCAGATGAAGCTTGTAGATAGAGCTCGCAAAACCGGACTGTATGCGCGCAATGTAGGTATTGGCGTGTAGCTCTCGTCGAGGGCAACACACTGCACTTCTCCGCACTCAATTCCGACCACCGGTGCGCGCATAGCATCAAGATGAAGCTCTCACTCTCTCTCGTACACAGTACGCTCACTCACATACTTCAAACTTTTTAAAATGAAAAAGGGTTTTTCATTAAGGTTAAAAACTGGTATAAATACCTTACAATCTCAAACCCTAATGTTCCAATTTAACCATCTACTCAATCTAAATGTCAAAATTGGGATACAATCTGGAAACTTCTGTAAGCCCCAATATTTACAAAGGTGAAATGTCGGGTTTTCTCAATAAATGAATAATTACAAAAAATAATAATCCGCCGAGCAGTCATTTTCCGTAGGGTGTGTCCAACTTCTAACACTCCCCCCCTCCTTGTTCACATTGTCCCCGACATGGCTGTTGAGCTGCTTCTTCATCTTATGCTTTCTCTCATCTTGAGCAGTGACTCGTATCTTGCATGTTGAGCTAGTAGCGTCGGGCCGAATATATCTATGCTGATTGTGAAGAAGCCGGTGTAGAAAGCTTCTTCAAAGGCCTGGAGGTGATAGGATGGCAAAAACATGATCCTTTGGTACAATGCATGTATCACCTCCTTGGAAGGCTGACCAGACAGATCGTATGCACATCTGTATGTATCTTGAAAGAAGAAGATACTGTCTGTCGCCTGGCCTGGTTTGAACGTCTTGAAGACTGCCAAAAGTGTTTTGCAAATCTTTCTCATCATAATGCAAGATAGGTCAGGCGAGCCAGTGAACAATTTGATGGCGCCCGTTAGGGTTTTCACCATGTATTTCTCACTTATTCTCTCACTTGCCTTCGAGCCTGGCAGCTTTGAGTAATTTAGCCAAGTAGGTTGGCTTCTTTGCAATAGCTCATGGGCCTTCCACATCCGCATCCTTGGTAGAGGTCAAAAACTTAGGTTATCTCTGATGACTTTAGGTGCCTCTACCAGATGGATTAGATATTGTGGATATTTTGTCAGCCATGCCTTTCTCCACCTGGGTTGAGAGTCGACTATCAACTTTACTCCTTCAGGCTTGGAGATGTCTGCTTGGCACTGTTGGCTCCTCTCTGATCCGCTTGTTGATTGTGGCAGCTTCATATTTCAGCAGAGGATATGGGAGAGAGGGCTGTAGCCATTCACACCGAAGGTTGCTGGCATCTATCTTCTGAATAGTTATTGATTTAAAGACCCTCTGCTCCCATTTCAAAGCTTCTCTGGCTGTGTCTTTGATTGCTGCTTCTATTGCCTTTTGTAGCTTCTCTTCTTCTTCTTGTGTCAGATCTTGTGGCTCTTGAGAGGGTCCTACAAGGATTTCCTCTTGCATGGTGGTGTCCAATGGATTTGCCACATTCTCTAAGTCTATTCCCTCCATGGCTGTTGGCTCGGTGCTAAACTGCTCTTCTGTTTGCTGCTGGCCTCTCAGCTCTTCTATTTGCTTCTGAAATGTCTTCTTTTCTGGTTCAGCTTGTTCTCCCATATTCACAAGGTGGTTGTTCAAATCGGCATTTATCTTTTCCGCCTCCTCGAGCTTTCTCTTGATGCCTTCTAGCTCCTTCTTCATGGTGGTTGTGTTTTCTTCTTCCATGTGGTTTTGCATAACCACTGAGCCCTCAGCCAACATCAGTCAACTCCTTTTGGAGATCCTTCATTTGATCTTCATATAAATCCGTCTCAGAAGTAGTGTGAGTCGAGCTAGTAGCTTTGACTCTGGCAGGAGATGCCCGTAGCCATTGGATGGTTTGATCTTTGACTTTTATCTGGTCTTTAAGCTCTATTACCTCATCCTGGCTCGCCTCATTCTCTAGCTCTGCCTTTTCCTTGGTATTTCTCAGTGTTTCCACTTCCTTGGATTCTTTAGCAAGTTGTAGGGTTAGGTTGTCCCTTTCCCTCTCTGCATTTGTCAATGTCTTGCTGAGTTTTCTGTATTCTTCTTCAGCTCTTTGCAGTCTTTGAGCTGCTGCTTGATTCTCTCATTCCATCTCCTGGCATCTTTGTAATGCCATGGCCAGACTGGCTTGCAGCTCTGCTTCTTTCTCTATATGCTCTTGGTTCTATCTTTGTAGTGTGTCTAATTCGGATTTGATAAAAACTTCATTGGCTTTGAGATTAGCAATCTCACTTTCCATGGCCATTGATAGTACCCTAAGCCTGGTTAGCTTGTTCATCACCACATCCCAATCATTGATGGGTGGCTGCAGGTCCACTGTATCAGTGGCCATCTCTTTTAGTTCCACTAACCGCAGGCTCTGCATCTGTTCTTTGGGCCTTGTTCTTGCCAAGTCAAATGCTACTGTAGCTGCCTCTTCTCTTGAATATCCCGCAGCTAGTAGATCACAAAATGTGTTAAACCTTCTTTCCTCTGGATCTATCTTTTCCTCTTTTTGTTCATCTTCTTCTTGCTGCTCTTGCTCTTGGCTCTTTTCTTGTTGAAAATCTTCATGTTGCTCCTTCTTTTGTTGGTTTTGTGGAGGGCTACGAGGAGGTGGTGATGGCTGTGGACTAGATTCCGGGCTTGACGGTGGAGTTGGTGGCTTCTTCTTGAAGTCCCAGTCCGCCTTGGTCTTCTGCTCTCTTTCCTGGCCTTCCTGCTCTTCTAGCAGTTGCCGTCGTACTTCATCAACTTCTTCTTCTGTAAATGGGATATTGGGGATGTTTTCTGCCGTAGCATCCAGGATCTCAAAAATTTTGATGTAATCTTCAAACCTATCTCTGTGCACCCTTCGGGATGACCCTGACATGGCCTCTAGTGATGGCTTCCATAGCTCGCTCAAATCTCCCTTGAGGGCTCTTTCAGCTCTGAAGCTTTCCATTAGCCGCTCTAACCGTGCCGCTTTCTATGATTTTGTCTCTTTGATCGGCACTTGTATAGTTTCCTTCTTTCCCTTCTTCAACTCTGGCTGCTCCTCTTGCATGGTCTCTAACCGGCGCTTCAATCATGTGGCAACTCTGGGTGCTTTGGGTGGTTCATCCTCTTTATCTTCTTTGAGCCTTAGCCAATCATTCTGTGATGGAGGGTCAGGCCATCTTCCCTTGGCGTACAATGCCCCATAAACCACTTTCGTTATTAGCTCACCCGGCACAATGTAGGTGGGGTTCTTGTTACCCATCTTCATCAGATTGTCATGGATATAGGGAGCATAGTTGATCACCTTTGGCTTGCTCTTCTGCATTTCCCAGGTGAAGGTGGTAGAAATGGCTCCAGGCGGCATTCTGTACTTCTGTGGCTGCTTTGTACACATGTGGAAATATTGGTTGTAAAGCTGGCTCATAAAGGGAGGTTGGGAGGAGGATCCCGCCTATATAAAGGGAGGTTGGGAGGAGGATCTCAAAGCCTAGGAGTCTCTTCCACTCTCTCTCTAGGCGTGGTCTCTTTAGGTCCCTAAAAGCAAGCTCCTTGGGTGAGAATCGTGGCTTTTTTGGGCCTTTTCCATTTTTAGCCGATTTCCTTGCCAATTCGGGGAGGCTTTCCTTTTTTGGAAGTGTGTGTGTGGTGAGTGATTTCGCGAGGTCTTGGGCTTGGATGGAGCGGCATGGGGAGGTAGTACTTGCGCCATCAGCTTGCGGCCATAGCCGGCCTCACCTAGCAACACCATCGTCATCTTCTTGCTCAACAAAAGCAGCACGCTGCCTGTGAAGTTTGACTTTAAAAAAAATGCGCTATTTCACATTGTGAGGCCCTTTGGCCATTAGCCTTAGGCCTTGGCCACTACTAGTGGCCCTTCCCACAGGCAAGGCAGCGGCTTCATGTACCGGCAAGCCTACCCTAAGCTCGGGTGATCTGGTGGAAGGCAAACGATAGCAAATCCTTGTTGAGCAGGAATAACTTATCATTCCGAACCGGCTGCAAACCAGATTTGGCAGTTTCACACACCATGAATTCCAACCGATTTGCTGTTTGCATAAGATGCAAATCCGGTTATCGGCTACTACGCATTGATCGGTGTTTTCAAGTACATCCTCGGTTGCAAATCAATTGCTGATTTCGCGGTTGCTTGGGATTTACAATCCGACTTCAAATTTGGTTTTTGATTTAGTTGAAGACATAATTACCCAATTAATTATCGCAACCTGCTATGAGCTAGTGCTGAAGCTCCTCGGTGATTTCACCTCTTCGCCAATTCTACCGGGACTTGAAATTCAGCTTCTTTACGACTGCCAGCAAAGTTAGCACGGCAAACTCCTCTGCGTTCGATACGGCTATGAGTTTTTGTTGCACTCCAAGGTACTGTTTCCTCTTTTGTTCGCACAACACAGATTTGCCATGAGTGCGGAAATTGATGATCAACACATGTTTGACTTTGAATAGCAGGAATTGGCTACACCTATGGATGTCATGGGGCCGGATACTCTCATGGAGAGTACCATTGTGGAAACAGGGATGGACAATGCAAACCTAGGTGATCTATCTCTGTCTCCTCATTTATCAACCCCTCCTCCTCAGAGCGTGTTGGATATTCTAGAGGATGATAGTCAATTGACAAATGCTAGGGAGTTTGTCACTCGACAGGACTGGAAAACTTTTGATGGCCGATTTCGCAAGCTCGCTGTCAGGGTTCAGATCTTGGTTACACAAGTAGAAAATCTTACACAACTAATTTACAGAATGCTACCAGAATCAGTTCTCCACTTGCCAGCAACCCAGGGGGTTGCCAATTTACCAGTTATGACCAAAGAGGTCCAACATGTCCACGATAATTCGCTTGTCGGAACAAATCGGGGCACGACCAACGTGGTCAAGAAGCGCCTATCACCATCCGAATTTCAACGTGCAAAAAGTCAAAAATTATGCTTTATTTTCTTAGGAACACATCAAAAAAAGCAGTGCCCACATGTCGGACAACTTAAGCATGATGCATGAGTTTGTGATTTGACATAAACTCCCGTTTTGGTGCATAGCACAGTAGTTACATGGCTTCTGAACATGTTATCTTAGCCATTTTCTCATACTTGAATATGGATTTTCAGCGTATTGTAAGTTTTTTTTGAATTGGGTACTGCTACGCCCCAATTGTTTTTCAGCCATAGTCATTTTTGGTACGACCAGTCAAATCATCTCGTCTTATACGATCTGCTGAAAACATTATGAGATGCATGCAAGATCACTGAATTAAGGTGTATATGATACACGTGTCCTACAAATTTACGTCTCGCATTTACTTTTGACAGTATTGTGAAAAGCCAAATGCTTGGCAAATTTCACATGACACAAGGCTTCTAATTCGTACTCCGATTAACTCGGCGACAAGAGCAGTTGGCAACCAAGTTTGGGGCACCTACATTATTTAGGATATCATCTCATCGAATCCCTACCAGTCTAGCCGGTGCAAGGCACTTATGGTGTTGACTTTTACGGTTGTCACGGTAGCCACGGGCTTCCGTTTTTGTATGCAAGGCATGCTACCCAAATGGTATAAAGTACGTTCTCACAAATCACTCTGTCAAGGACACTATTTGTTACGCATTGATTACCATAATTTTTGGTTGCTATCAAGGCACACAAAACAACCTAAAACTCTACTGGATTCACAACCCATACACGGTAGACAGTCAAGATTTGACTTGTGTTCCCTCTCGCGATGCGAGCATCATACAATTAGATGGTTGCATGCTTATAGGATAAGCTTCCAGTCAGGCATAAGATTTCTAAGTGCACACATTCTGGGCACACACAAACTATTTAAGGAAAGTTCCTCAGCCCAGCATGCTCTTTGGTTCGTTCTTCACCTTTTTTTCTAAGGAACAACATGAAAATTTTCTACGAAGTTTGTTTCATGTTTTCTCCTGAGCCAAGATGCTCTACAATTCTCAGCTAAAAATTGGGAAAGGTGCCATTCACATTTATTTTATCGGTTTATCAATTGAACACTCATTGCCATATGGGCTATGAACCACGCACGCTGGCTACGGGCCATTGCTAAATCTAGGATACGATCCACTTCTTGGTATTCCTTGGATGCTTGTTCTCAAGATTGAATAGCTCTACCCAGTGGAGTACACATTAATGTTAATTGACAAGAAAGCGTCTTGTCATTACAGATATCATTACGAATGTTTAGGGTGTCATTTTTTTCACTACATGTTTTCAGTGCAAACGCTCATGTGCGTTTCTTGATAATCTTAACCTCACACCGACTGATCTCTACCACGGAGTATAGACGCAGCAATCAAGGGTGACAACATGGTTGTAAGGGATCGGTAGTTCACTCGTGTGGGGACTGAGCGAGTGATTGCTACATCACCCCATAGGCATTAAGGATCCCAGTTTGATCTGCATCGAGGATCACAGTTGATCTCTACTAGTTCTACTTTTTAAGTTAATTCCACTCAATCTGTACACGGATAACTATGTTGGTTACCGTTATCTCCTAGTTGAGCAGTTTCTACAAAGAAGTCTTATCAAGGGATTTGACTATGTAGATTCTAATTCAAGGCTTGGGTTGCAAAGGCAACAACCAGGGTTCCCAGTGCAATACTATTTGTTTTTCAGGTAGGGGACGTGCTCCTCTCCATTTGCATATAGGTAAGTGTACATTATGTTATTTCATTTTCATAACAGGTAAATGTACATTATGTTATTGCATTTGCATACAGGTAAGTGTACTAATTTGGTGTCAATTTCATGTTTAGTATGCTTTGATTGGTTTTTTCAAGACATCTAAGTACGCTTGAATGTTACAGAGCCATGCCAAGGGCATGTCGGCACAAAGTATTTTGGGCCAAGTGTCCAATATATCTTTCTGTCTTATGCTCTTACGAAACTACTTGTAAGGTTCAATTTGGCACATGTTATCACATGGGATACAACATGGTCTAGGAACTCAAGTAGTTCGGTTTAGCCAGTGGAGCAAGACTAATGAGGGTCCCTCTCACTCCCGTCGTAGAGTGTTTGCAGTTACCTCCACAGACAAGTACATCTTGTACTTGAAGGATGTTCCTTTTTACACATCCTTACATGAGACATATTCCAGGGTATAAGTATGTTTAACTTGTCATGCTTTTTGGCGTCCCGGACAATGCTAGTAAGAGGTGCCTGTTAGCATCTAGTCAAAACCAAAGAGCAAGTGAAGTTTGAAATTTTAATAACCATAAGATATATTATTTGTTCCCTCCCATATGGGGTGTGGCCTCTGTTTTCAGTTACAACGACGACGTGGGGTGTGGCATCTGCTCTCTCTCTCTCTCTCTCTCTCTCTCTCTCTCTCTCTCTCTGCGACACAGACTCCCTCTCTGTCTCACTCTCAGACCAGTTTACAGTTTGCCCTGTTCCTAGTTCCTACTCCCCCCCTCCCTCCCTCCCTCCCTCTCCCTCTCCTCCCTCCCTCCCTCCCTCTCCCTCTCCCCCCCCCCCCCTCTCTCTCTCTCTCTCTCTCTCTCTCTCTCTCTCTCTTGCATTGCTTCTTGCCTTGAAGTTGAGTTGTCAAAGCTTAGCAGACTTGCAGATATGGAAAACCAGAAGACAACATTATTGCCACTAGAAATGGAGGTAGAAGGGAGCCATTACAGGAAATGAATCACAACTACCAGCATCCAGCTCTTTCTATTATTAGGAAATATGAGACAGAAAGAAAGAGTAAACAGCGGGAACACCGACAGATAACTAAGCGAGGACATCATGCCGTCGACGATGAGGAGAAAAGGAAAATCTCCTTCGAGATTGTGAAAGCTTTCAAGAGCAGGACTGAAGGTCTCAACAAAGAAGCAAAGTGTAAAATCTGGAATCTTGTTGCTCAACATCCGCTTGTTCGGGCAATCCGTGATCAGTCTTTAGAGGAGGAGGCTGCTGTGCAGAGTGCAATTGTCTCCAATGTCCGCAACACACTAGCTATCGTCAAGCAGCCAGATTCTAACGAGGAGCTGCTTTTGAAGAATGCATCATTGCAGATGATGATAAATTCAAAGGAAAACATGCCTATTGCCAAATTCTCCAGGGTCCTAAAAGTCGACCGTCGCAGCTTGTTCAAAGCAAAATCATGGCAGGTGAAGTCTGGTGTCAATGCTTGACTGTTTTCATTGGCTGGATGTCACAAGCAACACCGTCATAGCCCTATCATAGATGAAATTAAGGAATTGGTCTACACATTTTGGACAGAGGAGACTCGTGTTTCACCCAACAAGAAGGATGTTTGTCGAAGAGAGTGGGAAGGAAAAGCTACATAAAACACCTTGTGCACCTCCTGGATGAGTCTCAGGTGATCAATGACATACTTGCGCCATAACTTATGCATTCTAGCATGCTAGTAATCTACCTAGCATACAGAGCATGCTAGTTATCACAATATGTTATGCTATGTATGCCGCCTAGCATGTGTGCTAGTTAGCATAGTCTCACTCCTAGTATGCTGGGTATGCTGTTTAGCATGATAAGTATGCTGTGTAGCACAATATGTAAGCTACAATAACACCCTTTATGCTAGTTAGCATACCTATTATGCTAATTAGCATGCTCTGTATGTTCTTTGACACAATGAGTATGCTAGCTACCTTTCGTAGTATGCTAACTAGCATAATGGGTAAGCTGGTTTATGGTATATGCTACTTAGCATTCCTGTATGGTGGGTATGGTGTTCAACATAAATCTTCTGCTAGTTAGCATGCCTAGTGATCTTGAAGACTACGTTGGTTAGCACAATATATATGCTACTTTAACACCTTTTATGCTAGTGTGGTGGCTATGCTATTCAACATAACAAGTGTGCTGGTTAACACAATATGTATGCTAGTTAGCATACCTTCTATTCTTCTTAGCACACTTTGTGTGGTTAACCATGACTCATATGTTAAACTACACACTGATTTTTCTTGTTAGCACAGCTAGTTTGCTAGTTAGCATACTCAGCTGTGCTAACTAGCAATATAGCATGTTAGTAAGCATACTCAGCTAGCTAACTAGCATGCTGAGTATGCTAGTTAGCACAGCTAAGAATGCTAAGTAGCATAACAGGTAAGCTGGTTTATGCTAGTATGCTAGTTAGCATATTCAGCGATGCTAACTAGCATACTCAGCATGCTAACTAGCATGCTCATGAGTATGCTAGTTAGCACAACTGAGAATTCTAAGTAGCATAATGGGTAAGCTGATTTATGCTAGTTAGCATTCGTAGTGTGCTGGCTATGCTGTTCAACATAATAAGTGTGCTGGTTAACACAATATGTATGCTAGTTAGCATACCTTCTATTCTTCTTAGCACACATTCATGTGGTTAACAATGACTCATATGCTAAATTACACACTGATTATGCTTGTTAGCATGGCTAGTATGCTAGTTAGCATATTCAGCTATGCTAACTAGCATGCTGATGAGTATGCCTCGTATGCTAAACTACACACTGATTGTGCTTGTTAGCACAGCTAGTATGCTAGTTAGCATACTCAGCATGCTAGTTAGCATGCTGATGAGTATGCTAACTAGTATGCTGATGAGTATGCTAGTTAGCACAGCTAGTATGCTAACTCAGCATGCTAACTAGCATGCTGATGAGTATGCCTCGTATGCTACACTACACGCTGATTGTGCTTGTTAGCACCGCTAGTATTCTAGTGAGCATACTCAACATGCTAACTAGTATGCTTAGTATACAATGTTATACCCAGTTACATGCATGTTAGGACCATACAACGTGCTGTTTAACACACCAATTTGTTTCTATGGTGGATGTATTAAGTAGCAATGCGTATAGTCCTGTTTGGAGTGGATTATTTCTCCTAGTAAACATACTGATCAAATATGGATATTGCAGGTTGAGCTCTTTCAAAGATTCAAACAAAAACATCCAGATTGCAAGATTGGCATGAGGATGTTTGAGATGTTAAAGCCATTCTTTTGCAGGAGGCTGAAGGATAGGTACACATGCTGTTGCGAATACCATGTGCAGATGACCTTTTTGAAAGACGCAATGAACCACATGCACTCTCGTGCTTTTGGGCTGCATGATACATGTTGCAACTGTGTATGCAATATCTGTGCTACAAGCAAGAACATTAGCAGAGGCTGCCTGGCTTCACATCACACGTTCAAAGGTGTCACACAGATGTGGGAGTCCGTTCTCTATCCAAAGACAACAAATGCAGTTTTCCATAGAAGGGAATTCCTGATGGGAGACTGTAAGATATGTGGAGTAAAGAAGTTACAATTATGTTGCTTAGAAACAGCAAATCCAGGTAAGAGTATTAATGTGAAAGTATTTGCGTATGTAGAAGCAAAAGACAGGCATGGAAACAGTAAGAAAAGAAAAGATCTTTTGCATAAAGAAATGCAGTGCTGGGAGTTTCTTCGACTGTTGCAGACCAAGTTGAAGCTCTTCATCACTCATAACTATGTGGCACGATGGCAAGGACAACAATTTAAGGATTGTATACTTTGCTTTCCGGATGATGTCATTGTCTCAGTTGTTGACTTTGCTGAGAATTACGCCTTCAAGGAGCAAAATGAGATTTAGTCAATGCATTGGCACTCTAGTCAAGTAACTATTTTTGTACACATAACGTACTACCACAAGGCAGGGGAGGTAGTCAAAACAATCCACTTCTTCATATCAAATGATAGGGTGCATGACACATTGTTTGTGCAACATTGCTTCATGCTACACCGTGACTGGTTACAACAAGAGGGTGTCACTTGTAAACAACATTGGGTGTGGTCACATGGTGCGGCCTCGCAATTCAAGGGAGCCAGGCCTTTCTACTTTGTTGCAAGATATGGTGGACTCACAGGGATTGGGATGAGCTGGTTCTTCTTTGGATCAGGGCATGGCAAGGGCGAGCATGATGGTACAGGAGCAGTTGTGAAAAGAACCTTGACCCATGAACAACTAAAACCTAATGGAGCTATATTGCAGTGTGAAGCAGATGTGGTTTCTTATTGCCAGCCAACCTATCGCAGGGAGCACCTGCATCATATCCTTCAAAAGAAAGGGAATGTGCTCGTGTGTTCTTTGAGGTTAAAGAGGGATATGTTAATAGGGAAGTTAAGTGGAATTGTGCCACTGTGGCAAAAAATCGCTCTTTGCATGCTGTTCGTGGTCACAACCCGCAGGATCCAACTGCCCTTGCAACAAGAAAGTTGGCATGCTTATGTGATGCATGCATGAACGGAAGGTGGAATCGCTGCATCAATAAAGCTCACGTGGAGGCTTGGGATTATCAGATTCTGCCATTACTTGAGCAAATAGATGAAGTTTCGATAGAGGAAGTCCTTGGCTATGATGACTTCACATACGAAGGTCATCATGATGTGTTGAGTAGCGCTCTATGTTCTGGAGACACATTTGCTGTAAATCCAGATGCTTTAACCAACGCTGCCAGATGCTTTAACCAACGCCGAAGATGTGGATTTCTATCTGGTCAAGTGTGTGTAGAAAAGGAGAAGGTGGAGAAGGGGTACATTGATGAATGGAGCAATGTAATTGACAGAGGCTCATATGTTGTGCAAGGACTGTATTACAAGAAATTGGATGCATACACCTTCAAGCTAGACCACAAGAAGCCTATCGTCCACCTACTTTCACATCTGGTGCGATGTATCAAAATACCCATGGAGCACGTACCAAGGAGAAGGCAGGTGTACACAATCACTCCAGAAAGCTATGAAGCAATCTGTAATAGCATGCCCTTTAGCTTTTAAGTTGTATCCACTGGATTTTCTATATACCACTTTGCTGTAAGGGTATGAAGTTTTATTATAAAGTTGGTTTTGTGTCAGCATGCTAACTATCAAACTGTTTACATTAATTGCCAACATCAAATTATTTACACAGGGTTCAATTTTACAATGACAGTCACTGCCCCAAAAACCCTTAAGGCCTCCTCGGAGGGCGCTTGTAGTGACCGGGCTGTCCTTCTCGCTGTTTGTCTTCTTCCTGCTGCCTCTTTTCTTTTCTCTCTACTTCCTCCTTTCTCTTTGCTTCCTCCTTTCTCTCTGCTTCCTCCTCTGCTTCTAGGTTGGCACTATGCTGCTCACTTTCTCTTCTTTCCCTCTCCAGCTTTTCTTTCTCTCTTTCTGCTTCTAGGTCAGCTTCCCGCTGTTTGCAATGAATTTCTTCCAGTCTTTTAGCCTCTATATCCCTCTTTTGAATGTCAAGAAAACGTTTGACGATTGCATCAAAAAACTCATCTGAGCCTGTCTCAAACACATTATCAGACACATATGCTTTCCGATCATCCGTTTGCAGCCAAAGAAAAAGCAGGACTTCAAAGTTTCTATAAGGAACTTTTTCCTCTGCTCGGCACTCTGGTGCTCTAGACTGGGAGTAACAAGCCAAGTTTGTGGTGGGTTCTGAAACACTTTGTAGAAGCTATTATTGATTGTAAGTGTGTTTTGGGCGTTGTACCCCGGAGTGTGTTTCTAGAACAAGGATAAGTCTTTCATAAACACAGGTTTTCTCTGGATCTGCCAGGATTGCTTTGTACAGTGCGCTTGAGCAAAAAACCCAGTAATCTTTGGCACCTGCTCTTTAAAAACAGTACGGAAAATACTCATGACTTTACTATGGAGGCTTGTGCTCCATATAAACACATTAAAGAACTGCAGGCACCAGTCCAAAAAAAAAGGGTGTCCTTGCGAGAGAACACCTGCATATCAAGTACATCGTATTTCAGCATTTCATCTGCGTATGCCGGGGGCTTTTCACCAAAGCGAGGCTCTACCACTGCCACCAAAAGACCATTCAGGTCCACCACCAGAGCCCTTTTTTCATCACATAAACGCTTAGGCACCCATATTAGGTCTGGTAGAGGATACCATTCAGCAAAAATAACTGGCCCACTTGGGTGCACATAATTTAGGCGCTCAATAATACTAGGGGCAAGCTGTGAATATCGTTCAAGGGGTTTTTCAATCTCCATTTTCTGTCTCCTTAACTGCCTGGCTTTGTGGACTCGCCATCTCCGTAATTTTTGCCATTGCATGGCCGCAGTTGCATCAGGCATGACGATTAATGTCTGTTTCTCTTCCTCTGTAGGGAAACCACGATACGAAATGAACAAGTTTTAAAAAAAAAACCGCAAAAATTATAATGAACTATTACAATGAACTGCTGCTCAGATTTATATTGCACAAAAATACATTTTCATTGGAAAACAAAATGCATGTCATTTACAATACGCATTTGGGTTTCAAAATGGTCTAGCATATACAGTGAAGGGCACAACCGGGTAGGGAGCAATAAGTCTTAACACAATTTTTTGCAAGCTCTTGAGCGGGTGGCTTTCTTTTCACCTTTGGAGCTTTCAGCCTTGTCCAAACCACAGGCTGTGCTTGCAATGTCTTCGGGTACCTCTTCAAGGCCAACTTTTCTTTTCAGCTGAGCTTTACGCAAAAAACCCTCGAGAGGGCTGTTGTCACCAACTTCTTGCTCATTTTCTATGTTGTCATTCTTCAAAGTTTCCCTTGAGCCACTAGCCACTGTCTGCTGAGAAGCTTCTGCTTTGTCAGTTGCAGTAGGCATCGTTGGCACATGAGACACATGAGGAGCCATGACAAAAAAATCATCTTCTTTTTCATCTTTTGAGTTCCTGCTCACATCACCGCCTTCCTCCGCTGTTTTCATGCTTTCATTTGGCATCTGCTGGGAGCCCTCATCCACCCCTTCACTCCTTGCATCCAGCTCAACACCCTTCTCCGTCGAAGGGTTCTCACCTGTATCCAGCTCATCACTCTCCTCGATCAAAAGGTCCTCCATTACAGCCTTTCCCTTGCCCTTCGTGTCATGCACACTGCCCACATCACGGAGGGACTGCCACAGGCCTGCAACAAAAAACGTGGATTAAGACTCATATAAGCATGTCATGTATGCTAGAAAATGTTTGATATGTTGTGACTATGTGTGCGGCCTGGCATACATTGGAATCCATTATGATGACAAGCCTAGTATGCTAATTCGAATTGCTGAGTATGCTAACTAGCATATCCAATATGCTAGTTTGCATCTGGAGATGGTAGCTTACTTACTAGATTTGCCGTTATGACAAATTTACTCTAGTCTGTACACTGAGCACAAGTATGCTAATTAGCATATCCAGTCAACACACTCAGTATTCTAATTAACATTGTGGGTATGCTAATAAGCACACCCTGTACGCTAAAAGACAGTCCTTGTATGCTAGCTACTAGCAGTCCCAGTATGCTCATTAGCATATCCAATATGCTCATTAGCATACCCAGTCCAGTATGCTAATTAGCATACCCAGTCCAGTATGCTAATTAGCATACCCAGTATGCTATTTAGTATTCCCAATATGCTAATTAGCATACCCAGTATGCTATTTAGCATATCCAGTATGATAATTAGCATATCCAATATGCTAATCAGCATACTCAGTACGTGAATCAACATACCCAATATGCTAATGAGCATTCCCACTATGCTAATTAGCATACCCGGTATGCTATTTAGCATATCCAGTATGCTAGTTAGCATATCCAATACGCTAATCAGCATACCCAGTACGCTAATCAGCATACCCAGTACGCTAATCAGCATACCCAGTATGCTAATCAGCATATACAGTTTGCTAGTTAGCATTTGGATATGGTAGTTAACTTACTAGATATGCTAACATGCCAAACTTATTCTAATCTGTACACTGAGCACATGGTATGCTAATTAGCATACAAGATATGCTAATTAGCATATCCAGTTAACACACTCAATATTCTCACTGGGTATGCTAATTAGCATATCCAGTATGCTAATTAGCATACCCAGTATGCTAATTAGCATATCTAGTATGATAATTAGCATATTTTGTATGCTAATTAGCATATCCAGTATGCTAATTAGCATACCCAGTATGCTAATTATCATACAAGATATGCTAATTAGCATATCAAGTTAACACACTCAATATTCTAATTAACACACTGGGTATGCTAATTAGCACACCCTCTACAATCTTACCAGATGTTGGTGTGATTGGATGTCTTTTCCCTGTGGGTTTCCAACACCATTCTTGTGGTATCCTTTGCTGGCAGGTCACAGCTCTACATTTTGTCGACAAGGAGCATGCAGCTGCAAAGCAGAGAAAGTGGTAGCTATGCCCACAGGGCATCTTGACCGTGGCATTGGTTCCCTTTACTTCAAGTGGAAAACGGCAGCCACTGCACGGGTTGATCATCGTCCCATCGCATACCCCTTCTATACATTCTGTAAAAGTGCCCATAGCCATATTACACAGGGCAGTGGGAATGGAGGAGCCTTGTAGCATCTTGCTCATGTGCATTAGGAGCTGCAGTTGACCTTCACATGCATTCACTTTTGCTTCCATAACCTCCACATTAATCTGCACACCAAAAAAAAGAGGAGCATGGTAAGTACATAGGTTTGTTGTGCACATATTCCAATCATACGGTGGAAGCATAAAAGTCACGCACTTACACGCTGACAAGTTGAGTCAGCAGCAAGAGTGTCCTCACTGTCAAGAAATGCCAAACCTTCCAATGTCTCTATTTTTACTTTACACTCTATTTCCCTCTTTGCATCCACGCTGTCGCTCTGTAGTAACCTCTGTAATTCATTTTCAGCGTCGTGAAGCTTTTGTCTCATAGCAAGCACAAATTGGGGTGACCCTCGCAGCTTCAAACTCTGATTTTCAGTGCAGTTAGAAGATGTTCTTTAGCATCTTGTAGTTGTTTGCTGAGAATTTCAGAGGCAGCCTTTATGTGTTGCAAATTCTCAACGCCAAAAAATGACAGGCTTTCAGCTTGCTGGTGAGTGCTGGGGCGAGAGATGGGTGTCTCCTTGGTATCCTCCTTCATTTTAGCTTGCGCCTCCTCGATGTTTTGACATACATTGCGCATCCTCCACTTTTCGACATGGGCCTCGTAGTACCCTTTCTCTCGGAGGTCCTGCAAATGTTGGACAACGAATTCAGCCCAATTGAATTGCATGGCTGAGCTACTTGCAATTGCCGCCGGGCTGAATTCTTTTACAAACCCCTTGGCGAATGCAGAGTTGATCTCCATGTTTGTTGGGGGCTTCTGGTACACCTTGTAATGTAGATGCATCACCTGGTCGAACATATCAGTACGCAAACAACTGCATTAATGAGATAGTGACTACGATTCTTTGACTCTCTGAAAACACTGAACCACTCCACATCACTGATCTGATCCCACCTCACTAGTTTGGGGTTGGCACCAGCCAAGGAGAGGCCATGAACATCATTGAACTCTTCCGCTGTAATATAGAACTTGCTCTGTACTGGGACTGTAAACTTTGGAGCTTTGCATCGGCCTGCACACCCCCAAAGTCACAAGATTAGCAGATTTTTCTATTTGTTGGTAGGTAAAAAATAATTTAGCCAAGAGTGTGTTAACAGTAGGAAAGTGCAGTATTGAGCACTTCCTTCCAATTTCAAGGTTCAAATCAAACACTGGTTTGTGCTTCTTGAGCCAGACTTCGACTTGAGCGATTGTATTTCAAGTGACTATTCACAAGATGTCCTACTGCTAAAGCCGACATCAAGGGACAACTCTCCAGCCAAGACAACACCAGCAACTATCCTCGCAAATCATAATGAGGTAGAGAGAGAGAGAGAGAGAGAGAGAGAGAGAGAGAGAGAGAGAGAGAGAGAGAGAGAGAGAGAGAGAGAGAGAGAGAGAGAGAGAGAGAGAGAGAGAGTACCTGAGTCATCCTTCCCCTTTGTATGCAAGGTCTTTTCCATTGGGGATGCTGGGGAATCAGAGAGCTTCACCCTTTTCAAGGGCGGAGAAGAAGAAATAGAAAGTTCAGCCCTCGACTTTTTTTTTGGTTCTCTCTGTGACCTCTGGCCCCTGCGTCCCGCTTCTCTCCATGCATGTTGACTGCCCCACTCCGCTTCTCTCCATGCATTTTGACTGCCCCACTCCCCTCAGAGTAACACTGCGTAAATGGTTAGGAAAGTGGATTCAGGGTGGTCTCCCTATTTTGAAATATTTGATGGATTCCCACACGTTTGAAAAGTTACACTCTCATTATGCTTACAAGATATGCTTGTTGCCACATGATAACTAGCACAAAAAGCATGACAAGTTAACATGCTTACACCCTCCACATGTGGAGAATATGAGTCTCTGGACTGACACTGGCGCCATTATTTCAATTATGTGTCATGACAAAGTCCCTAGGTGCTGGTCACATCTCTTTTCTAGACCATTTTTAGCACGACATATCAAGAGCAATTTAGTGGCCAGAAACTGTCGGATAC
The DNA here is from genome assembly GCF_014529385.1 of Adiantum capillus-veneris. Lineage (NCBI taxonomy): Eukaryota > Viridiplantae > Streptophyta > Polypodiopsida > Polypodiales > Pteridaceae > Adiantum > Adiantum capillus-veneris. The sequence continues at coordinate 142,973,382 of NC_140945.1, forward strand.
TAAGAATGACTTGTTAAGGTACAAGTACTGCTAAACAACATTACAGATAGTTGTTAATACATATAGCAAGGCTATAAGTTGTTAATGAGAAAGTTTCATTGTCTGTACCTAGAAGTGATCAATGTTTCACCTTCTATTGACATTCATACGTTTTAGCAAGGCTTGCAAAAGATTGCAACTAAAAGTATTTAGTTTCTTTTCAGAACTATTTACATTCCTTTTAATGTGTGCTAGGCGCATCACATTTGCCATAAGTATTGGCAAGGACCATTATGGATATACAGGTTTGGGTTAGTTTTTGCTAAACGCATGCACACTAGGTGTTATGGGCCCTAGTGTTTAGCAAAGGCTGATTTGGAACGGCATGCATATTCCTCAGGTTGTTGCTTATGAAGCATTTTGCACTCTATGTGCACACTGTGATTTCCTGTTTACCAGTCATCTGGGATGACTGTCTGTAAACCGTGAGGAAAACACACCTCAGTATTGTCAGTTATCCAAGGGGATAGGCAGATTACAAAGAGTAATATTGCGCTAAAGGATCTGCTAAGAGCATACGTTAAAACAACGCATTTTTGAATATATGATTTTTTTCCTATTCTAGAATTTGCTTAAGTACGATTTTCCAACTTTGAACACCTCGTGTGGTGGGGTTGGAGATTGTGTCAATACTTTCATACGTCAAGGACTTACCAGGTGTGCTGACAAAGTATGTTCGCAAGTAACCTTCATCAGGGATGAACCTGTAGTTCTATATATTCCAATATGTTCAAAAGTCTTCCATAAGGACACACCCTACTATACTTCTTCGTAGCTATGAAGCTTTTTAAGATACTCACTTGAGTTGGAAATTTGGCTCTCAACTTCAGGGACAGTTGCGCCAAGGTTTCCTTGAATTATTCCAGTACCTTCAGAAGATCTGAACGTGGTTATGCCTTTCGGCAACTCTTTGTTATGGTTTCTCCTTTACAGTACTCAAGTGAGTTATAAATGGAGTTACCAATTGGACCCAAGTGACTCTTAGTTGTGGCTACTCCTTTATAGTACTCAAGTGAGTTATAACTGGAGTTACCATTTCGACCCAAGCGGTTGCAAACGGACAACAATGTTGAAAATCAAGATGTTGCTCTTGGTTTCATTAAACCTCCTCATTGCACCAACTATCGGTCATACAGACAACTGGCTCACTTATGGGACTTCAATAAAGAAAACATCGGTATCCTTAAGACGATAATACTACTTGTGTTTTCGAGGACGAAAACTCTTCCTTAAGGGGGAAGTAATGTCAGGACAAGGGTCCTGTACCCTAAGAACTAGGTTAGTCACGGACTACAGCCAAGGGCTGGGCTAGGCAGTGTGGACAGGGGATCTGTCTAGGGCAAGGGGCTAGGAGCCCGGCTATATAAAGGGAGGTTGGGAGGAGGATCTCAGAGCCTAGTCACCTAGTTCTTACAGCTTCACCGGAGCTTCGTTTGGCAATTTGTCGCTCTAGAAGAACCCATGGTTGCGTTTACATGTCTTTGATGACTTGTGGTGGTCTACCACCATAGGACTTGGTTGTCGATGGTCTAGGAAAGCCGCTCGTGAAGTTTGGTGGCAAACGGACATGCGGTTTGGCCGTGAGAGCTATTTGACGCTTTGTGTGTCTGATGCCATTTCTAAAGTTTAGTGCTGCTTCATGTCACCGTATAGCCATATGGGCTATATACACTTGTCGAGCATGTCAAGATGCACCTACCCATGAGTTTTGGTAGCATTTGGGCGCCTTTTCGCCAATTTCCCATTTGATGGCCTCTTGCGGGGCTCTAGGAATTAGGGGTTTTCCCGATGGTTTTCTACTACCTTTGGGCATCCAAGACTGGTATCCTATGCTAGGGTAAGTTTCCAATGAAGTCTCATTGCTTTTGGGTTAGCCGTTAGGTGGTCACTTCTACCTGTAGGTCTCTACTGCTCGCTTTCTGTGTGAACCCTACGCTAGTTTTTGCGACAAAACGACAAACATGCGCAAAAAGCTCAAGGTGGTGAGCCTACCTCTCATGTCTGGAGCTTGATGGATAGTCGTGCGCGTCGTAGAAGCTGCTGGAAGTCCGCTCGCTCTAGGTGGCAGAAGCTCTCTCTCAAAAGTCAATAGTGGAAATGAGCTTAAAATGAAGTGAAAATTTCTTATAATGGGGGTCCCCGAACCACTTTTCATGAAATTTGATATGTGCTCCCAACTTCTTGCGAGATGCGGTTTAGGCTCAAAAATGTCTTGATTTGGACTCCATTTGCCCAGTTTCTGAGAAATTTGACATTTCGGTCAAAATCTGGCCAAATCACGCTTTCCGCTCCAGTCACATAATTGCACCCCCACTGTACCATAGGTTGTCCTATAGTCACTGATCATCCCCATATTTTTTGTTTTTCATTACGACCGTTTTTCACCTGCTTTTTGTATTTTTGAAGTTTTTATGCCGAAAATTAGTAAAATTAAAAGAAAAATAGTAGATTAAACCCAAAAAATCCCCAAAAATCATAATAAATAGAAAACATTACCACAAAACCCTATATACACTCACATGCAATTTTTATGGCCGGATTTCTTTGTTTTTTCAATATTTTGTCCAAAAAATGGCTATTTTTACTTATATACACACACCTAGGGGCTTGAGTTGGCGTTTGGCCCCATATACTTGTCTATTCAAGCTGTATAAGGGCATATGTACTTGGGTTAGTCAAGAAAATTTTGCAATCAAACGACAACCCTTAAAAATAGTCGAAAAACATGCCCTTTTTTGCTCTTTTTGCCATTGGGTCCGCATTTGAGAATGCTTCCCCCCCTCCTAGCCGGAGTCCTCCCGGATGACAAGGTATCACCTCGGTGTGTGTGCCATGCATGGGTGAAAACTCGTGCTAATGCTTGGCCGTGTAATGTGGCCCTATATTATGCATACTCGGTCAATGCATAGAAAAATTAATGCTGTGCAAGAGAAGGGTATAAGCAAGATGCTTATTGGCATTCGCTGTCGAGGTTTCCTGTTGGTTGTTGATTTGGTCGGCAGATTTTCTTTGCAAGCAAAAGTTGTAACTCTACCGCTCTTTGTTTGATCGTTTTTCTTGCAACAGTCGCGAGGTTTGCCGCTACTGTTGATATGGCCGTAGTTGTCTCCTTGGAGAGAATTTTCGTGGAGGAATTGGCCATAGACTTTGTCTCTTTTGATTTCCATTTGTAGCTTTGCCTTGCCGGTTTTTGTAGGTTTATTGCTACTTCCGCGGTTGTTATTTTTTTGCTTCTGATTGGCACCCACATAGATCGGTTTGCCGTTTTCATATGTTGTGTGTCCCTACCTTCCGTTGTTGCTTGTACTGAAGGGAGTTTCTTTTGTTTTTGGTTTCAGGATCCAAATGCGAGTCGTATTTAAGTTGTTGCTGAGCATTTTCTTTGGGATCCATATCTGTTTTATTCCCTTGGTTATTGGTTGAACTGTCTTCTCCTGTTGATTTCTTCTGTTGTGTTGTGGTTTGTCTGCCACGTCACCTCTATCCTTCCGCACACATACTTGTTTGTCGCATGTTGGCAACCTTGATCTTTTCACTGCGGTTGGTGACTTTGTATGCTTGTAGTGAGCATGGTTGGCAGTTCCCTGTATGTTAGCCTTGGGTATCATGTTGTTCTTTAGTGGCACCCTTCCTTTTGGCTCTTTATCCAGTGATTGCATTGCTGGCACAAGTGATTCTTCCGGGGTTGCTGAGCAAAGGCTACCACCTGTTTTTCTTGTGCATGCTGAATCTTGACTACATTCGCATTCCAATCTATCTGCACATTATACTCTTTTTGCCAAGGTTGTCCCAACAACATGGGGTGTTGTGTGCTCTCATCCTCAACCACATAAAACTTGTGTGGGTAAATATATTGATGTATTTGTACATGCAATATAATCCAGCCCAATGATTTCAACGAATGTGATGTACTACTTTCTAGCACTTGTGGAGTAGGATGTAGGTAACCTTTGGGCTTGATCTGTTTGTATAATCTGTAAGAGATTAGATTTGCTTGAGCTCCAAAATCAAGTAATGCCATCGATTCAACTTGATTGCTACCCACTTTGACTGCAATTATTGGCTCCACTGTGTCTTCATCAAAATTCGTTAGTCGAATGGATTGATTCGCAACGGTGATCCACATTGTTGTCTTTGTCGTAGAAGCCGTCTTTTTGCAATGTGTTCTTTTGCTTCTGCTTGGGCTTCTTCTCGTACCCTCTATTTCTCCTTCATCCGTTGTTTTTCTTGATGGATTTGTTGAAGCATATCTTGTGTTAGTGGTAAATGATATTTCTTTAATCGACACCCACTAATCCAATTTGGCATTTCTTCTCCTGCTAATGTAGCAAGCTTGACAGCTCCGCTTTGTGATAGGTCACTAATCACAAAGGGTCCCATCCCTCGCTTCTTAAGTTTCTTGGCATGTTGTTTCAAGGTATAAACAAATACATAATCACCCGTTTTGAACTCTTTCGTGCGCACATGCTTGTCAAAAAACTCTTTTTGCCTTCTCTTTTTAGCATAGATCGAAGCTATAGCTCGTAAGCGAAGTTCATCTAGCTTTTCAAGATCATCTATTCTTGAAGAGAGCTCATGCCCTGTCCATTCTAAGTGTTTTGCTACTTGTAGAGTTGGAATTAAAAACTCTATGGGTAATATAACATTTAGGCCAAACACCATGTTGTACGGTGTTGTCCTATTGATGTTTTGTAAGCTACCTTGTATGCCCATAGTGTTGAGTGTAACTGCTGATCCCAGTCTGTTCTTGACTTTGATACAATTTTAGTGAGAACCGTGCATAGTGTTTTATTTGTGGCCTCAGCTTGTCCATTAGCCTGTGGATGATATGGAGCAGATTTTCTATGTGTGACCATGAATCCCTCTAGCAGATATTCAATGACTTCATTAAGAAAATGTGTTCCTCGATCACTGACAATTTCTATTGGTAAATTGTATCGTACAAAGACATTCTCATACAAAAATTGTGCAGTGGTTCGTGCATCTGCTTTTTGTGTTGCCTTGGCTTCTGCCCATTTTGTGAGATAGTCCGTAGCCACAATGATATATTGGGTATGGGTGCGATATCCAGGGGGTGAAATAGGTCCCACAAAATCAATGCCCCATTTTGCAAATGCCCTTGCTCCCATCATTGGTCGTAGTGGCATCTCATCTCTCTTTATCGATACCTTGGTGCGTTGACAAGCGTCACAATGCTTTACAAACTCTTCAGCATCCATATGCAATGTAGGCCGCCATATTCCTGCGGTTAAGACAATTTTTGCCGTCTTATCGCCTGAAAAATGGCCTCCACTTATTCCGACATGTACGTGTTCTAGAATCAGCAGGTATTCACTTTCACTTGCACAGATTCTAAGTTGATTGTCCTTTCTTCTCTTATAGAGTTGGTTCCCAATTAAACTAAAGTCGTGAGCCTCTAGCTCTATAGCCCTTTTCCGTGCTCTTGTTATGTTTTCAGGAAACGTCCTTGTGGTTAAGAAATCAATGATATATTGACTCCATGCAGGTACAATGCTTACCTGAAACAATGTCGCGTGATCCACTGGTCATTTGGCAATACATATAGTATAATTGTTAACATAAGCATGTGTGTCAGCGTACATAGTTGGCCAATAAACCCCCAATTGTTTTAGTCTTTGGTGTGTTTTCATTGTTGAACAATGAAATGCACAATCCTGGACATGTGCTTCTTCAAGATAGCACTCGAATTCTTCCGGATTTATACATAATCGTAGAATTTGGTCCGATCCTAGATGATACAGCCGTCCTGCAATCAACTGGAAGTTTTTTGTTTGTTGAATTTTTTGCTGTTTGGATTTGTTTTCCTTGTCATCAAAACTACCTCCAAAGGAAAGAATGCTAACAATTTCCTAAGACCATTTGGGTATCATTTCAATATTGAAAAGATAAACATCTGGTATGTCATCATCTACTCCTTCAGGAGCTTCCGCGTTTTGTATTCTTGAAAGATGATCCGCCCGTAGATGAGTTTTACCCTTTTTAACTACCACTGTGAAATCAAACTCTAGCAATATAATAAACCAGCTTACAATTCTCCCAGTATTGCATGGTTTATTTACCAGATACAAAAGAGCTTGATGATCTGTGAAGAACACAAATTTGTTTGCGAGCAAATAATGCCAAAATTTCTTTACAGCATAAATCATTCATAACCCCTCTCTTTCAGTGGTTGTGTAGTTCTTTTCTGCACTGTTTAACTGTCGGCTTGCATAACAAACTGGGAAATCCATTGTTCCGTCACAGCTTCCCCTTGATGTCAGCAACCAAGTGGTATGCTTAAGTTTTGGTTTGGACTTCAAAAGTCCCCAATTTTAGCTATTCTAGCCTTTTTCAGTCAAAAGTGCTAAAGTCTGCTTAGAACCCAATTTTCTCACCCAATTGAGATGAAAACCTCTCTCAGTCACTCAATATATCATGCAGATCATGCTCATGCAGCCATCCTATGGTTTTGGTCTTAAAATAATGCATTGGCACAATTTGGGTAGGATGTCTAGCAATTTCTGTCTATCTGACCTTATCCTGTCAAGATATGGTCAAATTTCCACTTTCCAGGTGAAAATAGGGTAAAACCTACCTTCTGAACACATTGGTCAACTCAAAATTCCAAAATTTCCACCAGATTAGCATGTAGACATCCTACGCATAGGATGTCTCCTGGCTTAAAATGTAAATTTTTCCTGACAGAAATGCTCCTGATGCTCTGCAGCTCTATCAAAAATACTCACAACAACTTTTGGACTTCACTTCAGCTTTTAAACACACTTTTGTGTCTTTTACAACCTTGTGATGAATCTAACAAGCAAGTATACATGCATGAAGTGCTCTAGATCCTGAATCCTGGTGTCCTGCTTTCTCTACTCCTACTCATCATGTGAAATGGTGATAATGGTGTTTTGGTTGCTTCCTGGCCTCTCCGGACTCTTAAGCTCTCCTCTCACCGCTTCTACCACTCCAACTCCTACTCTCTACACCATGTCTCAGCTAAAAACTACCTAAGTCTACCTAAGTCTACCTAAGCCAGAGGATCTAGGTTAGACACACGCTCCCTAGACTCCCTCTAAGACCTAGAGTGTCCTCCACCCTCTGATACTATCTAAATGTAAAATGAAACTCTTGGCAAGCCAAAGAATCCCTATCCTCAAGGACTAGTCTCGGTCACCTACCTAGGGTTTTCATCCCCGACAGCGGTGCCAATGTTGGACGGATAGGCCACGATGAATGTCAGCACAACAAGAACTCACCTAACAAGATTTGTCAGCTAAGGATGAAGCTCGACCCCCAGGTGCGTGGAAGCAAGCATAATGTGTCAGCCTACACTCGACCGACTCCTGACTAATTCCTACAGAGGTCTCTACCCAATGTCTAAGCTACTGCCTTCAGGAGTGCATAAGAGGAAACTTCCTACAACACTTTCTAGAGCCGAATACCCATAAAAAAATTTGAAACGCCACAGAACTTGAAGGAGACCCTACTAACACCAATAGGTCGCTCTCCGTAAGGTCTATGAACCAAAACCCCAACCCAAAACACACGGTGCAAAATCACGTAGGATGTCTAGCCGAAATTGCAGGTCGTCGTTTTCGAAAACTAAAGTGCCTAATGTGTAGCTCTACTCAATGCGAACGCGTGGATATACTGCAATGCAAAAATGGATAACGTATGCGCACCGAATCACCAGATGAAGCTTGTAGATGGATCTCACAAAACCGGACTGTACGCGCGCAATGTAGGTATTGGCGCATAGCTCTCGTCGGGGGCAACACATTGCACTTCTCTGCACTCGATTCCGACCACCGGTGCGCGTAGCGTCAAGATGAAGCTCTCACTCTCTCTCTTACACAATACGCTCACTCATAGAGTTCAAACTTTTTAAAATGACGAAGGGTTTTTCATTAAGGTCAAAAAGTGGTATAAATATCTTACAATATCAAACCCTATTGTTCCAATTTAACCATCTACTCAATCTAAATGTCAAAACTGGGATACAATCTGGAAACTTCTGTAAGCCCCAATATTTACAAAGGTGAAATGTCGGGTTTTCTCAATAAATGAATAATTACAAAAATAATAATCCGTCGAGCAGTCATTTTCCGTAGGGTGTGTCCAGCTTCTAACATACGTGATGATGTGTACGCAACTCATGATAATCGAGAACACGTTCAGGTTCATGCGGTAAGGTAGGAGGTTCAATGAAATTAACCAAAACCTGTTGTTTAATGACATTGTTGTCCCCATGTAATCGCTTACGTAAACGGCTTACATGTTACAATAGATGAATGCGAGAATGTGAAGGTAGTAATAATTTGTAGGCACGATCACCTACTCGCTTGAGTATTTTGAAAGGCCCACAATATTGGGGAGATAATTTAGGTGTTGGTCCAGTTTTCAGACTTTTTGAATGTTCTGGCACACGTAAAAATACTTTCTCCCCTTCTTCGAAGGTAACTTGCCGACGTTTCTCATCAGCATACTTCTTATACCGATCCTGTGCTTGTCGGACATTCTGACGAGCAAGTTTCAGCATATCCATGTGGTCGTGGAGAAAATCCTTAACTTGTTGGAGTTTTTTGGTTGCCAACCCCACCGTAACTGGTGACCTAGGTTGAAACCCGTACATGAGTATGAAAGGACTAAAGCCTGTTGTGACATGCTTAGAAGTGTTGTAGGCAAACGCGAGAATAGGTAAGTATTCTTCCCAGTCTGATTGTTTTTTGCTGACGTATGCTCTTAGCATATCCTCTAGCATCTGGTTAACTCGTTCTGTCTGATCATCTGTTTCTGGATGATCAACTGTACTGAGGTTCGGTTGTGTATCCAATCATTTAAATGCAGCTCTCCAAAAGTGGCTGTTAAACTTGGGATCACGGTCACTGACAATGTTACTTGGCAAACCATATAGTTTATATAGATTGTCCACAAATAACTTGGCTAGTTCTTGTGTCTTGACCGTTGATTGGGTTGGAATAAACTTACATAGTTTAGTCAACCTGTCTACAACCACCCATACCGAGTCATGACCTCGTACAGTGGTTGGTAAAACCACAATAAAATCCATAGAGATGCTTTTGGGAATCTCCAAAGGATGTAAGAGTCCTCTTGCTTTCAGGCACTCTGCTTTGTTAACTTGAAATTTTTTGCAATGCAAGACATAAGATTGAACAAAGCCATGTATACCTGGCCAGTAAAACTGTCGTCATACAAGAGCATACGTTTTCTAATTCTCGGGTGCCCCGCACTTGGACTATCATGACATTCATAAAGAATTTGGCGTCGAATATCTATGTCCGTCGGTACACATACTCTCCCCTTATGGAGTAGGTACCCATTGTCGATGGTGAAATGCTTCCATTGCTGTGGTTCATCGCTTGGTAAAGGAGAACTAGGTGTGGAGGTTAACTGTACACTATCGTCATTGGAGTGAGAAGGATCCCTCTTTTGAATATGGCTCCACACTTTGGAATATGCTTCATCATGCTCATATTTTCCTTTGAGAGATCTAAAAATTCACTACGAAGTTCCGTGAACAAGAGCGAATCGATCTCTGGCATTCGACTTAGAGCGTTCGCCACGACATTGTACCGACCTTTGTGATACCTTAGCTTGGCTTTATATTCCTGAAGAATCTTGGTCCACTTGGCTTTTCGACCCTTCAAATCTGTTTGTTGTGTAAACCATTTGATGCTTTCATGGTCAAACACAATCTCAAACTAAGCACCATACAGATATGCCACCATGTTTTTAAGGCAGACACTATTGCATAGAGTTTGCGTTCATAAGTAGAATAGTTCTGTTGAGTTGCATAGCTTCTTGCTTTCAAATGCAATCAGCCGCCTGTCTCGTAACATGACTGATCCAATAGCACGGTCACTGGCATCTGTTTCCAAAACGAATGGTTTCAAAGGATCTACAATAGCCAATATAGGAACTGTAGCTAATACATCCTTGAGCATATCGAAACTGTGTTGTTGAGCGGATCTCCACTGAAAAGATTTACCTTTGCCTTTTAGTTGATCCGTCATAGGAACAACAATTTGAGCATAGTTTTTAACGAACCTTCGGTAAAAACCTGCAAATCCTAAAAATATATGTAATTCTTCCAGACTTTTAGGAGAAGGCCATTTCCGGATGGTATCCACTTTGGATTGATCCATATATAGCCCGTTAGCTGAAATAACATGCCCTAAATAATGAATTTTGTCTTTTAGAAAATCACATTTAGATTCCTTGGCATATAATTTGTCTGTGCGTAACAACTCAAACACTTGTCTGAGATGTTGTATGTGTTCTTCTTCAATAGCACTATAGACTAGGATGTCATCGAGGAAAACAATGACAAATTTGACCAAATATGGCTTCAAGACACTATCCATAAGTGTCATGAATGTTGCGGGCGCATTGGTTAACCCGAAGGGCATCACCAAGAACTCGTAGTGTCCAAACCGTGTTCGGAATGCAATTTTGGGTATATCGGCAAGTCGAATACGGACTTGGTGATATTATGACCGCAAGTCTATTTTTGTAAAAATGCGAGCATGAGTGAGCTTGTCAAACAACTCATCTACTCTGGGCAATGGGTATTTGTTCTTAACTGTAACCACATTTGTTCTTAATTGTAACCGCATTTAAGCCACGGTAGTCTACGCACATGCGCATACTGCAGTCTTTTTTCTTCACTAAGAGGATAGGCAAAGCCCATGGTGAAGACATGGGTTGCATAAATCCTTTGCTAAGGTAGTCAGCAAGACGACGTTCCACCTCAGCAGCTTCTGAATAACCCATACGGTAAGGTGGTTTACTAATAGGTTTACAGCATGCATCCACATCAATGCTATGTTGCACTGATCGTGTCGACGGTAATCCTGATGGCAAATCATCAAAAAATACATCTTGAAATTCCTTTAATAATTTCTATAAGTGACTAGCAACATTTGCTTGTTTAGAATTAGCAATTGGTGGAACAGAGGAGAGAGAAGCATGCGGCATTGAGGAATGTTCAACAGACTCAATGTTAGTAAGAAAATGAGACAGTGAGTAACACAAGAAAACCTGATCTATTTCATTATAAAAAACGACCTGCATAAGCTTAGAGGTACAAATCAGTGGTGATGAAGGTATATCCTTTTCTCCTAACAACAACACATGTGCGCCATGGGATTCAAGCATCAAGTTGTTGTGCTCATAGCTATGCTTCAGTGATGGTCCTAGGCTATGCAACCACTCCCTACCAAGAACCGCATAAGCCCTTTCCATGTTCATAACCTGAAAATCCAAACATGTGGAGTACCCTTGTACTTCCAATTGAACAACTTGGCATTGAGTATCCCAGATTTCAGTATCATGTCCATTCATCATTGCTACCTTGTAGTGGTGGGTACTCGGAGTTTGAGGCAATTTGAGTTTTTTCACCAATCCGTAATTGATGAAATTGTGAGTAGCACCGCCATCTACCAAGATGCGCACCTTGTGCCCTTGCAGATATCCGTGCATACGTACTAACTCATGTGGTCCAAAGGTTGGTTGCCACATGGAAGCTGTGAGACAACATTCATGCACCACCTCAGTGTGTGTTACTTCCACTGTAGAGAATTGTGAGGAAGACTCAAGAGGCAACAGTTGCACCGTGTGCACTGCTTTCTCCTTGCCTTGAGCAGCAGATTTCCCGTTGGGACAATCCTTTTTGCCATGACCTCTTCCTAAACATTGAAAACATAATTTTTCTTTCTTGGCTTTATCAAAGTCCTCAGGAGAGAGAGGACCCCTGGACCCCTTGGGTTTTTTATATGCATCCGAATTGGCAACTATAAATTTTCTTTTATTGTGCCCATATTGAGTGCGTGTATTACCATGTATATTAGCAGGCACATGACTATTATGTGTTTTCTTTTCATCTGGATCATCATAAATATGTGCTTTCACTATGGCTTCCTCAAGTGTTTTAGGGTCTTGGGTCTTGACATACTTCTTAAGCTCGGGTGTCAGACCTTGTATGAGCCCCCTGTACTTGTTAAAAGGTATCAAAGCCTTACAACTTGAGGATAACATTCTGATAAGGAGAGATATATTCAAGTAGTGATGGGTATTGGCGCATAGAACATGTGTCCCAAGCCGTCCAATTCCGATCGGCCTTGTTTGTAGGCAAAAATTCCTTGCTAAATATTGCTTCAAGAGCTGCCCAACTCTGTGGTATGATGTTCTTCTCCTTGAGAGACATCCACCATTTGTAGGCCTTGCCTTCCAGAGTTAAGCTCGTCTGTAGAGCTCTGACTGCATCTGGAGCACGCCGTAAGGCGTGAATTCCATCCCACTTGCTGAGAAAGATATTCACTGCATCCTTATGGCGGTCTTGGTCTTCTCCCTTAAAAATCGGTGGTTTGGTGTTTTTCAACAATTCATCCACCTCTTTTGCAGCGAGAGTATGCAACATATTAGCATTTGGACCTTGCTCTAGATTAGAAGTGCCTTGCCCTTGTGTAGCAACGTGCTCATGCATGTGCGTGTCATCAGGACTCTTGGACTGCTGTTGCATTAATTGAATTACTAATGTGGATAGTTTAGTAACATTTTCATTTAAAGCTTTAAAATTTTCATCCATGACTGTCATGCGTGTCTGAAGTGCACGAAATTCTTGAATATCAAGCAATTCGTAAGTATCCTCACCTGCCGTAGCATCGTGGGTACTCTCCTTGAGAGGATCCGACCGCGGCCCATCATTGGTAGGATCAGGCATACTTTGCTCAAAATCGAATATCATATTGATATCCGAATCCATGGCAACACAGTGTAGTGGAAGGAATAGCAAGAAAAAATACTTGTGGATGTAGGATGCACCGCCATGGCTAATTTAGGTTAATTAGCCTTGCTAATTATGTCCATTGTCCAAATAAAACACGATCCAAAATTTTAGTCGTGCAGGTACTTGATTTGAACACGTTGCAGTTGAATTGGGTGTGAGTGGTATTGCTTTCGACCACAATCAATTTGAGAACTACTGTCACCAATGAATCCGCTTATGAAGATTTATCGACGTGCTAAATTTTTGCAGCCAGTACACAGGGAATTCGTGTATTGCCGTGTACTTGCCAGCCCTGTCTTGATTCCACTCGGATATGTGCTCACTAAATCCCGAGAGTTTGTTGTTCGTGGCAGGGGTGTATATCCGTTGCGAGGGTGTGTATCACCCCTAATCTTAATTTAAAGTCCTAAGGACCTTGGCCTTAGGAGTTTATGTGTGAAAGCTAAGCTTCAAAGCTCCATCACCATGAGCAGGCAGCACGTAGAGGCTTGGGAAGATGAGGGTGGTCGATGCGTTGCAAGGCCGGGCTTCGACCCTGTGTTGAGAAGTGACCAGCAGCCCAACGCGCATCGGTTGAGCCCAAGCACAGTTGATTTGGTGCTCTTGCACCCGGCGGCTCTCCTTGCTATGCCCACTTGCCCACGGTGGTTCCTCCTCATCGTTTCTCTTAGCAAGGGGTGATCTCCATAGTTTTCGACCACGACATGCAATCATGCAAGGCTTGTGTGTCTAAAAAGCACCTTCCCCTTTCCCCAAAATAGGAACTTATCTCTGATACCTGTGTAAGACAAGGGAAACTAGAACCTGAGAGTCCACCACCCAACCACCCACTATATAGCATAGCCCCTTGCCCTTTTCCCTAGTTGGACTCCCTTTCCACACTGCCTAGCCCGGCCTTGCCCTTGTCTAGTCCGGCCTTGCCGATGTCCTGACGACCCCCCCCCCCCCCCCCCCCCCCGGCGCGCGCCCTGTGCTAGTATTCCTAGGAAGGACCATGCGGTGTTGGGTGGTCTTGATAGTTGGCAATGGTCTTGGTGGTGCCCTTAGGGTTTTGTTTACACATGGGTACTCCCACAAGGCTCCCACCTGTTAATTGAGAGCAAAGTGTGCTCCAGCATGGGAGTAGTAGCACCGAGCGCTATTGGGTACAATCTTGAAGACTCATGTGTGATGCATGGTGCACCAAAAGGAACTGCCTTCAAAATTTACTAAGTCAAGTAGCTAAGTGGACCAATGAGACATGAGATGCTAAAAAATGAAAGGCACCTCTATAAGAGGTTTCTTTTGTAAACATTTGAAGGGGATTTTTTGACAGAGTGCACTGTGCCTGTGGAGGCCAGAGGCAGAGTGTTTTTGTTGTAAGAAGCCAGGTGATGGTTGTTGGAAGTTTGTAAGCATTTTTTGAGCAAGGTTATGCCCATTTTAGGCTGTTTGATGTCGGTTCTCCCCTTTTCCTCTCTCTTTCTCCTGCTCTCATTTTGTTTTGTGGTGTCGACAGTGGATGTGTGTGCCCCTTGAACTGGCGATGTTTGTGTAAAGACAGTGAGGTAGAGTGGTTGTGTGTGTTGAAATAGTTGATAAGGACCGTGATAGTGTGTGTGTGTGTGTTGTGCAACAATCTTGTCAAGTGTGTGGCATTGGAAAGTGTGCATGTGAGGTCTTGTTAGTGTGATTGGTGTGTTTTGAAGGTGTTTTCAAGAGTACAAGGGTGCTATGAATACCCTGAGCTATACAGGGGCAACTCTGTGTGTTTTCCATTCCCCCTCTCCATCTTCTAGTGCCCCCACTTAGGAGATAGGTTGATCGCTTCTTGGTTGACAAAAAGGTGTGTTTTTTTTTTTTGGCGTTGTGAAGCATGTCAACATGAAGCTATGGATCAATTTTCACTAGTGATGAGAATCCAGATGAGTGGATTGTAGATTTTGAAATGCACATGCTATCACTGTGTATGCCTAACGAGGATAGTAAGATGCAAACTTTTCCATTGGTGATGCGCAACAAAGCTAAAGTGTGGTTCAAAACATTGAAAGGCTCGCATGGCTAGCACTATGGATGCACTTTTTGCAGGATTTTTGCAAGGAGGCATCTCACTCAAGATGGATGCGAATGTGAAGGATCTTAAGCAAGATGTAAGTGAAGATTTCAAATTGTTTCTTGATTTTTTTGAAGCATAATGGGCAGAATTGGTGGAAACCATGCAATTGGCTAATGGTGAATACTTTAAGTTGGATAAATTAATGGCGTGCTTGCATCCCCAGGTGCAAGAAAAGGTGTACTTTGAAAGCCCAAAAAACAATAATGGTGTAGTGGCGATTACGCGGTCGAAGAGTAGAAAGATTAAGAAGAAGATTGAGTAGGGTGTGATGGGCTATGAGATGGTGGTTTCTACTCAATCATAAAGTCCTTGAAATGTAGTCTAAGAGAAGAATTAGGCAAATCCAGGTATGGTAGCTATTCCACAACATTGGGTCCGCACAGTTTAGGATTTGTCTAAGTAAATGCAAGAATTGTGTTTAAGTGTGATGGACATGGGACATCCAAGAGGAGGAAGAGCTAGAGCTAGCTAGCTAGTGTTACAATTGTGGAGAAGAAGCTCATTATGCTCTGGACTTCCCACATTTGCCTAAGAAAAGAGGATGTATTTACCCGCTGCTTGGAAGAGGTAGAGGACGAGGGCAGTTCAATGGTAAAAGGGAACAACCAGTTGAGAATCCTATACCGCCAGTTGCACCAAATAATGATGAGGTCCCTAGGCTCAATATCATTGCATTAGGGAAAATTTGGACTCTCAAAGGGGCCCTATAAGGACTTTGACTTTCTCTCTCGTGCCCAAAACAAGCACATGGTAAAATTTTTACAAATGAAATAAAAACTTGTTGAACTTTTGGAACTAGAATGTACTCATTGAGATGTATCCATTGATATATAGCATGCCATCAGATTCTTTATATTCTAGAAGATTCTATTTTTTAATGTGAGAACTCCGTCTTATAAATGGAATCTTACCCCACAATTTAGCTTCTGTGGGAAGGCCATAACTTCTACAAATCAACTCCAAATTTGTCGGAGTTTGAGGATTTAGAAACTACGTTCTAAGAGCTTTCCATTGATATGTTGGTTGATAGGGTTTTGACAAAGCGATCATGGACTTCATCGGGTTTCCCACTTTGGACAAGAGAGACAAAGTCAAACATACTTATAGGGCCCCTTTGAGAGTCCAAATTTTCCCTAATGGGGTGGACAAGAAGGACGTGGATGTTTTGGCTAACAGAGAGCAAGAGGTGAAAGGGAAACAGATTTTGAGCAAGAAACCAGATCTTGCTAAGGCAAAGAGAAGATGTATGAAGGAACGGAGCAGCCATAGACTAGCAAGAAAATAAAAAGTCACAAAATCAAGCAGTCAAATTTTTAGCTAGATTCGGAGTATAACCTAGGGAGTGATGTCCAAAATCAAAAGGCTAACATTACACTTGGGTAGTTATTGGCATTGAATCCCAAGTTGAGAAGGAAATTATCTACAAGTGTTAGCATTAGTCTTCTAAGGGTCAAGGGTGGTGTGCATGCTTTGTAGAATATGGCCTTAAGAGCAAGAAACCTAGTGGATGTACTCCCTCTTGTTGATGCAGTCATTGAGAAGAAGATGTAGGTACATGCTTACATAGATGGTGGAGCCCATGTTTGTGTCATAACGGAAGTGGTTATGAGGGATGCAGGTGTCAAGGTAGTAGCCAAGTTGAATGTGCACATGAGGATGGCCAATCATGCTAAAGCAAGGTGTTTGGGTGTGGTTGAAAATATGAAAGTAAAGGTGATGGGAATAGAGTGCCTTATTGATTTTTTTGTGATGAAAGTAGGTGACAATGTTTACCCTATAATCTTGGGGAGACCATGGCTTCTGGCAATAGGGGCCAAACAAGATTGGGAGAGCAGGGTGTTCTCCTTGCCAAACAAAGAGAAGGGGAGGGGAGATAGTGCTGGATCTAGAGACCAAAGAGATCCATTTCCACCCTATGGTAGTTGAAGGTGAAGATGACGCAACGACAAGCTATGAGTATGATACCGAGATGGCTTATTATGAGGGATACAAGGATCTACAAGGGGCAAACGGTGTGGACCACAAAAATATACTAAAAGAGGGTATAAGCCAAAAGCATATAAGATGAGAATATTGGGAGATATTCAAAAGGAATCCCTATGGCAAGAGATTAACAATATTTTGGATGCAGGTATTATCTATCCAGTAAAATAATTGAAGTGGGTCTCACCCATTGTCATCACTCCAAAGAAGAATGGAAATTGGAGAGTTGCATCGATTAAAAGCTATTGAATGTGGCTAGTAAGAAAAATTACTACCCTTTTCCATTCTAGGATGAAATCTTGAACTAATTAATTAGTAGGCCATGAAAGGTACGAAATTATGGACAGGTTTTTTGTGTACTTCCAAATAGGTATTGCTCTTGAGCATCAATTCAAGACTACGTTCATTTCTCCATGGGGATGTTTTTACAACCATAGGATGTCTTTTGTTTTGTTGAATGCATATACAACCTTTCAAGATTAGATGAACAAGGCATTTGGGCCATATTTGGGTAGGTTTATCAAGGTGTTCATGGATGATAATGTACCCCAAGAAGTGTAAGTTGGCACAGCCTCGTGCTCAATTGATGGGTCAAGTGGTGTCGTAGAATGGGATAGAGGCCGATCCTGAGAAAGTGAAGGCTCTAGTGCTGACGGACCCCCCATCAAATGCTCAAGGTTTGGCTTCATTTGTGCATAAGATGAAGTATTTATCATGATTTTTTGGACACTTTTGCAATATGTGTATCCTCTTCAAAAGATGGCCCAACAAGTCCATAGTTTTTAGTGGACTAAAGATGCACATGATATTTTTTGACAGGATGAAGAAAATTATTTATCAGCTATCGATAGTATGCCCCTCAAACCATGAGGAATATTTCTATATTGCCATGATAGTGGGTACCCTCTATTGGAGCCATGTTGTTGAAAAAGGTAGTAAGGAGCTACAAGCCCATCTACCTTGAGAGCAGAGTGATAAGTCCTGGAGAGATGACATAAGCGGAGCAATGGGTGATGACCTTGGTTTTTTCTTGAAGGAAGTTTAAAGTGCACTTGATAGTATGCAAGTTTTATGTAATCACATCTAACAATCTACTACCTGAAGTGGTATTGCATTTGAAGCTAGGGAAGCATATCATGAAGTGAGTGTTGGAGCTGCAGGAATTCAAGTTTGAGTTCAAGATTGATAACATGAGTAGGTCACATATCACTGACATTCTGGTCAATAAGGGTGTTGACTTACTAGTATATCCAAGGGTGGTATATGTTATTATATAAATGTGGTAGTGATGTGTGTGGACACACTTAGGACTGTCGTGGAATTTTTTCCCTCACTAGGAGGTTTTTCCCCCTATGCATTGTATTTATGCACATCTCTCTAGGGCTAACTCATCTTTTTTCCATCACACACTAAGTAATATACTCTTTGTTGTGTGCCTTGAGATTCCTTTGTCTTCTCCAAGTTGTGTGTGTTGAGTCTTGCAACACTAATTCCAACAATTGGTATCAGAGCAGGTTGCATCCTCTCAGGCCTTTCTCCAATTTTTGTGAGCTTTGGCGAGCATTTGTAGGTTGACAAAATTTTTGGGATAGCTCAAAGAGCTTAGTGTGCTTAGATTACTAATTCGGGATCATTTCGGGCTCCGTTTTCACTACACACAGTAATGCACATGCTATTTTGTCATTTTGGGCAAAAATTCTCTCAATGCCGTTTTTTGCATTACACGTCCCTAACAGTCTTCTACGGTTTGTGTTATATAGCACGTGTTGTTGCCTCTTTGTTTCTCCTCTCTTTGGGTAGTTTTCACATCAGGTGCAACATTTACCATGGCTGACAACAACACAAATGTGTTCAAGATGTTTGCTGCTGAGGACAGATTGGATGGGGACAATTTCCATATGTGGGCTTATCTGATGCAACATGTTCTTGTGTCAAATGGTGTTTGGAATATTGTGAAGGGCATTGATGTACGTCCTGGTGTTCTGAGGATGTAGACGATGTTGAGGATGTTGTAGGTCTTGCTGCAAGGATTGCTGCTATTAGAGTTGTTTTGCCTACAATAGAACAAGTTCGTTGGGATGTAAAAGCTGCACACAGTCATGCATTGATTGTGTTGTTTGTAAAGCGCACTATGACTCCTCACATTCGTTTAGCAAAATCTGCAAAAGAGGCTCGGGATATTCTGGCTGTTCTTTATGCAAGTTGCAATGAGGCTAAAATTGCATTGCTGTGTAAAGAGCTGGAATCGACGATTATGTATGAGGAAGATGATATGGACACTTTCCTTGCTGGTGTTAAGGATATCAATGAGCAACTCATTTTAGGCAGTTCCCTTGCGCAGACTGTTCTTGATGCCTTGCCAGATTATTACCAGACTTTTTCTAGTACTTGGAGACTTATGACCCAAGAAAATCCCGAAGTTATCAAGTTTGATGCATTATGCACATTGCTATTGCAAGAGTCACTTTCCAAAAAAAAAGGACTAGACAACGTGCAACTGAAAATGCCTTTATTGCTGCTCAAAGAAAAGGTGGTAACAGTAATGCAACCACTTCTCATGGTTCTTTTGCCAGTGGAAAATCGCATGTTCCTAATGCTTCTGTTGGCAGCAATTCGTCTAGAAATTATAGTGATAAGGGAAAAAAGAAGATGCGTTGCCACTATTGTAAAGCTAATGATCATTTGATCAAGCAGTGTCCTAAGTTGAAGGCCAAAGAGGCTAAGAAGAAAGAGGATGGTTCCACTACTAATGTTGGTTCCACTACAAATGCAGCTATTGTTAAGTCTTCTATGAAAGGAGACTGTGATGTTGATGTTGATGCAGAATGAGCTTTTAGTGCAGAGTGTACCTATAATCATGTTCTTATGATGAATGCATGTCAATTGCTGCAGATTCACAATTGTGGTATTTTGAAAGTGGTGCTACTAAGCACATTACCTCACATCATGATTTGTTTACCTCTCTTGAGTCTGTCCCTCATCAGTTACATGTGCCAACAATGCCTCTTATCTGGTTCAAGGAGTTGGAAAGATTGTGCTTACTGCTACAAATGGTAGTTCTTTCACACTTATTCATGCACTTTATGTACATGGGATCAAGAAGAATCTTTTGTCTATATCTGCGCTTGCTAGACTTGGTCTTGTAGTCAAATTTGTGGATGGCAGATGTATAGTACATGATCTTAGTTTTGGTGATAAAATTATTGCATTTGGAATTTATGGTATGGGTTGTATAAGCTCACTTTGTATGACAAGTGTGGGCAAAATTTTGTAAATGCAATTGTGGATCCAAAGGCTATTTCAGATGCAAAACTTTGGCATGCACATTTTGGTCATCTGGATTTTGCTAGTTTGCTACATTTGTAGAAATTTGATATGGTTTCTTCTTTGCCATCTCTTGAAGCACCTGTCAAACATGTTTGTGAAGGTTGTATTTTGGGTAAGATGTAGCATTTTAAGTTTCCAAAGGATGGTTCAGTTAGAGACACATGCAGGTTGTGGCTTGTGCATAGTGATGTTTGTGGATCCATACAAACTCCGTCCTTGGGCAATTACCTTTACTTCATGAATTTTATTGATGATTACTCTAGGCATGCATGGGTATATCCACTTAAATTGAAGTCTGAAGTATCTATGTGCTTCAAACAATTTCTGGCTATGACTGAAAATGTCTCGGAATCTACTATGGGTACCCTCCGTTCCGATCAAGGAGGGGAGTATATGTCTCATGAATTTAATGAATTTTTGACAAGTCATGGGATAAAACACCAATGTACTGTGCCTTATATGCCTCAACAAAATGGTGTTGCTGAGAGGAAAAACAAGTCACTTACGAAAATGGTACAATGTATGGTCAAAAGTCAAGCTTTGCCGTATTCATTTTGGCTTGAGGCCATCATGTGTGTCACTTATGTACTTAACAGGTGTTCTATGAAAGCTTTGCAGTCTATGACTCCATATGAAGCATGGCATGATAGAAAGCCTTCTATTGCGCACATGTGTGTTTTTGGCTGTTTTGGCATATGCTTTGGTGCCACAAACACAATGAAAAAAATTGGATGATAAGGCTATCAAATGTATTTTTGTTGGTTATAGTGCTGAAAGAAAAGGTTACATGTTGTATCATCCACAAACAAAGCGTATTTTGGTTTCACATGATATTGTGTTTGTGGAAGATTCTGTTCAGCCCTTGCTGTCATGTACTAGAGACAATAATGTAAGCTCATAGGATATTTATGACGCTTTGTTGCCTCTTTTCAGTGGTGGAAGTTTGAAATTTAATTCCGATGAGGCAAATGTACAGCCTATGGGGTTTTTTAAAAATGTTAGAGATCATCCAATTACTGATGCAAATGTACATGATGTACTTGATGAGAAAAGGGATGAAAATGAGCAGGCTAGAGGTATGCCAAAATGGCTAGTGCATACATTGTGTGACATTAAATTGGATGCACCTTTGTCTAGTTGCACTCATTCAGGATCTTGCCATGCATCTTATGCATCAGATTGTTATGCTTTGGCTGTGTCCTAGCTTACATAATGTTGAGGCACCTCTGTCTTTTGATGAAGCACAAAATTCAAAAAATTGGATGGTTGCCATGCAAACAGAATATGATGCACTTATAGAAAATGACATGGACTTTATGTGATTTGCCTCTTGGAAAAAAGGCAACTGGTACGAAGTGGGTTTACAAGTTGAAACGCAAGCCGGATGGTGAGATTGATTGCTATAAGGCTCAACTTGCTGCAAAGGGTTATGCACATCAAAAGGGCATAGATTATAAAGAAACTTTTGCTCCCACTTGTCGTATGACTACTATGCATTTTCGATGTGCATTGATAGCTCATTTTGGTTGGGATGTACATCAATCCGACACTGTTGCTACTTTCTTGAATGGTCACATATTTGAGAAAGTTTTTCATACTAACTAATAACTAATTCTCCTAAATAATTCTCTCATGTTAAACTGATCATTTAATATGGGGAAGTGCCAGGGGAGAAAAAGCTAGAATATTGGTTATGCTGGCAGACCGTCCACAATAGGGATCCAAAGGAGGGAAAATAGGGATCCAAAGGGGGGGCCATTTGCAAAATATCAATGTGAAACAATGGGCTTTAAAGACCCTAAGGTTCAGCCCATTAAGACTTCCAAAATGCTAAGGTTCCAAATTCAAAGGTTGTGTCCAAAGGTCAAAGCTTAGGAAAATTGGATGCTTTGTGTGTGTACAAAAAGTCTTCATGAGTCCTACATAGGAGGGGGTGAGCCTTAAAAGTAGGGCATGAGAGAGAAACACATACACCCACACATACTCACAAGCTTCCTTTACACAAAGGGAATGAGGGACACATGTTAGCTCCCTAGCCCAGATGCCCACAAGGTGTACTCAATTCCTATTGGATGGCCATGGAGATGGACCAATGAGAATTAGGCTAGAGTAAATCTAGTTTAATTAATTTAAAAAATACTTAATAAAATAACCAATAAGAATTAACTCTCTAGAAGACTATTGGACAGTCTCCCAAGGGGTCCAATGAGCATTCAGCAGCCCAATGGCCTGCCTGATTCCTATTGGCCAGGAGACAAAAGGGTCCAATGAGAGTTTAGTTGCATGAATTAATTATCTAAAGCTCTCACAAAAGGGAAAAGGGGGAAACATGTCCGAAGGCTATTACTTATGTTGCTTAAATTTCATTGGCTAAGCCTGACATGGGCCAATGGGGTGCCTTCATGAGTAAAATGCAAGAGGGGTCGACCAAGAGAGTGAGGGGGCTGAATTTGTGAAGTCATTATCACACACACACTCACACAATCTCATGTGTGGAGTAAAGAAGACTATCTCCTTCTCAAGCTTTGATGGAAAGCTTATCACCTACTCCAAGCTTGTGAGAAGGGAGGCCTACACCAACAACTCTTGGCTTTGTGATGCAAATCCAACCAAGAGCCAAGCTTCAATGCATGCTCATCTCCTCTACCATGCTAATTACTAAGCTATGCTATGCTAATATGAGTGATTACGTGAGGAGATGTACATGTTTTTTGTAAGACTACTCTTTCTTCCTCTCAATCTACTTTCATACCCTGCTAGCTCTCACCATCTTGAAGGTGTGTGAGGTCTTGGGTCTGAGACCATGAGGGAATTGGTGTTGTGTTTTATAAGTGTTTTTCTTAGTGCTTGAATATTCCACCTTCATTGAACTAGCTAGCATTAAAGGAACACAAAGAATAGTATTGTAAAATGTCTCTCTTGATGGGAGAAACCTATAATGCAAAGCCTTTTGGAGGGATGATTGGCTCCATTTAAATCCGATCCTCAACTGTTGTGAATAGTTTAATTTCTCTCTCTTTTGAAGTATTGTTCATGCTATCTAACTAGGCGTTATGATTTTTGTTGCTCTCTCCACCCAAGCACTCTTGTTATGCTCATTCGGAATCTATTCTTATGAAATGCTCACTATGTTCATGTCCTTTTCCGCTACACACAATTTACTAGGCCATTGAATGTTACATTGGTATCAGAGCACAAGGTTTCTCTTTTCTTGCTCAAGTAGGGAGGTCCTCAAGCTAGCTATAAATGGTTGTTATTATTAATTGCAATTGAGTAAGTAGAATAAGGATTTTTCAGCTTGCAATGCGCCTGCCTTCGTGCAGATAACGGGGCATCACCGTCGAGAGCTACGGTCTTAATAGTGGAATCCTACGGGGCTTGCCTATGGCTTAACCACTATTGAGCTATTAGAAGCTTGATAGGAGCCGGTGCTATTTTGGTGTTGAAAGACCCTCTCTTCTATTCCTTGCAATCAATGGTATTTGAGCCACGAGTACAGTAGCTTGAGTGCTTTTCTAAAGGGGTAAAGAGGAGTAGAAACTAGGGCTTGAAGTGCCAAAGTACACCTAAACAAGTTTACACCTAAAAGTTGTTAGAATGGCTGACAATAGTAAAGAGAGTGAAATTAATGTTGATAACTTTGATTTTGCTAATGAGTAGGCTACTAATGATGCCCCTATGCTTGTTAACTACCTTGTTTCTAGGCTTCAACAAGTCATGGGAAATCCATCCCTGCAAAGTGAAGTGCAATGGCAACTTTGTGCTCATGGGATTCTCCAAACTCCCCACCATGACAGGAGAGTACCTAGGAAACCTCCTTGCAAGACTTGCAAAAGAGGCCTCTCTCCGATTCGGGAAGAAGAAGAGGATCCATATGAAGGGCTCAAAAATTTTCTTCTTGATGACGCATCTCCTTCCCAAAGGAGAATTCAAGAGCCCCCACCGGAGGAACAAGAAATAAGTGAGTCTCGTGCCACCTCAATGGAGATGGATCCACAAAGACGGCGGGCAAAACGCTCTCCATCACCTCCTAAATTGAGAAGACAATTCAACACTTCTCCACACCATAAATCAAAGAGGGATGACAAAAATCAAGAGAAGAAAAAGGCAAGATAGAGGACACCCTCTTTTCCATCTTCTTCATCCTCTTCCTCTTATGAAAGTGATGGTGCAAACAAAGAGGATCAAGGCAAGAGAAAGGCAAGAAAGAGGTCACCCTCTTCTCCATCTTCCTCAAATTCTTCATCTTCTGAAGATAGCGATGGTGCAACTTTTGAACCATAAAAGAAGAGGCCATAGGAAGTCCTATGCCGCGTGGAAGAGGCCGTCCAAGCTCAAGAAGTTCAAAGAGGGACGAAAGAGCATCTCGTTCCTTACCTACGATGGCACCTTTAGTGCTATGGACAAAGTCTTGGCCTTTATCCAACAATTCGATGCGGCGTTATGAGATGAGGGCTTCACGGAGCCCTCTAAGCTACACCATGTAGCTATGCATTTTCAAAAGTCCACCAGGCAATGGTGGTCTAGCCTACAGTCAAACGGTGAAGCTCCACAAACATGGAAAGATTTAAGAGCTTCCATTATGAAGCAATTTTTGGTCACCGATGCCAAAGACAAAGTACTCACCGAATGGCGAATCTTGAAGCTCTCTCCCTACGAATCCATTCACAAAGATGTAGACAAGTTTTGGGACCTACATCTCAAATCCAATCTCTTCAAAAGGATGGACTTTGGAGAGTAAAAACAACAATTTTGTGTGGGCTTAACTGAAGAAATGGTGGAGTATGTCAACTCCCAAAGGCCATGCACTATATCTGTGGTTATACACCATACTATGGTGGCTTCTTGAATTAATTTCCAAACAGGGGCTAAAAGAAATTCTAAGCCCACGGGAAGAAGGGTTCCAATGAGACTAAGGGGAAGGACAATGTCCAAAAGTTTCCTAAGGGAAACTCCAATAACAACAAAGCTAAGGAGAAGGGAGTTTACAAAGGCAAAAAAAAACTCTCTCCTGAAGAGCTTGAGCGTTATTGCAAGGATAACCGCTGTTTCAAGTGCGGCGAGCAAGGGCATGTGTACCGCGCTTGTCCCCAAGAGAACACCCGCGGTGAGCCTCCTAGAGCTACTTTTCTTAAAATCCAAGAAGAGGAAGCTCACCACAAAGGATCTCCTCTATGCCATACTTGGGGAAGTAAGAGAACATGATGCTTTTATTCTCTTTGACCTTGGTTCTACTCACAATTTCATATCCACATAGTTGGCCACCAAGGTATGTATCCAAGCCTATGAGATGGGAGATGTCCTACCTGCAGATGGTGCTTTCAAGGGGCAAGCAGCTTCAGTCACTCCCTTAATTGGGAAATTGAGGCTCCATGTCCAAAGCTATGTGGACAAAGAGGACTTGTTTATCTCTCCTCTCAAGCATGAGGATGTAATCCTAGGGGCACTGTGGTTTGATCACATGGCTGCCAATGTTAAATTCCCTGAAAGGAGAATCTACTTTAGGTTCAGGGAAAAAGATATGTACATAGATGCTAAGGAGTTGGATAACACCATACCCATTGTACATACACAAGCTTTCAATAAGTCAATAAAGAGCTCTATTTTTGTGTACATGATTTTTGTTAAAGATTCTCAAAATGAACTTAATGCTTTAGCAAAAGAAAATATAAACAACCACAAGGAATTAGAGTTATCCAATTTTCTCAAGGGGTTTCAAGATGTCTTTATTGACGACATCCCTTGTGAACTACCTCCTAAACGAGGCAATGATGACCATGCAATTAAACTTCTTCCAGGAATTCACCGCCTAATAAATCCCCTTATAGAATTTCTCAAGCTCAACAAGAGGAGATTATGTGGCAAGTGCATGAGCTAGTTGAAAAGGGCATGGTTAGGCCTAGTTCATCTCCATTTTGCTCACTCGTTCTATTAGTGCAAAAGAAAGACGGCACATATCGTATATGTGTGGACTACAGAGCACTAAGTAGGATCACTATCAAAAATAGGTTTCTCGTTCCTCGGGTAGAAGACCTATTTGATAAGCTGCAAGGGTCGACCTACGTTAGTAGTATTGACTTAAAAAGTGGCTACCATCAAATAAGGATAGTTGATCAAGACACTGTAAAGACCGCATTTCGCACTACGTTTGGTCTTTACAAATACATTGTCATGGCCTTTGGCTTGACCAATGCACCAGCCACATTCAACCGCTTGATGGAGAAGCTATTGAGGCCTCATTGAACCTTTAGTGGAGTGTTATTTGATGATATTATCATCTACTCTAATTCACTAGATGAACACAAGCAACACCTCCAAGTAATATTTCAAGTCTTAAGAGAGAATAAATTTATGTTAATCAAAAGAACATTGAATTTTTCTTGCAAAAAATTCAGTAATTAGGTAACATTATCTCTCAAGATGGCATCCAAATGGATCCATCAAAGTTAGAGGTGATAAAATGATGGCCTAAACCAAGGAATCTTCATGAACTAAGAAGCTTTATAGGTATGTGTGCATACTATAGATGCTTTATAGAAAAGTTCTCACAAATTGCAGGACCATTACATGACCTAACAAAGAAAAATGTTAGGTATACATGGTCTGCCAAGGAGAACAATGGTTTCAAAAAGCTTAAAGAAAAGCTTATCTCTCAACTTATGCTTACACTGCCAGATCTCTACAAGCCATTTGAGGTCCATTGTGACGCTTGTGGTGATTTCCTTGGAGCTGCTTTGCTCCAAGAAGGTCATGCCATAGCCTATGAAAGTCGAAGGCGCGAACGTGCTGAGCAAGCTCTAGGCATATGAAAAGGAACTCCTCACAGTTCTACATGCCTTAGACTCATGGAAGAACTATTTATTGGGGACTCCTTTCATTCTGCGGGGACGGATCACCAAAGCCTTAAGTACTTCATGACGCAGACCAAGCTCTCCAACAAAAAAATGAGGTGGGCAAATTTCCTTTCACAATTTCATTTTCATATTGCTCACATTGCTGGCAAGCATAATCAATTAGCCGATGCACTCTCAAGACTGCCGAGAGTGAATGCGGTTTCCATAGCAACTCACAATGATCTATCTTCTATGATAGATGAGTATGCTATTGATCCCAATTTTAGAGATGTGATTTCAGCCCTTGCATTAGGGAAGAAAGAGGAACCATTTACTTTACAAGATGGTTATCTTCTCTATGGCAATAGACTATGAGTTACTAGCTCACTATGTGAGAAAGTAATGTATGAATCTCATGCTCCTCCTTATGCAGGGCATAGAGGGATTCAGTCTACCCTAAAAGGGATTGAAACATATTTCTATTGGCCTACCGTGAAATCAAACATACAAGAGCATGTTTCTAAAATGTGTGGTATGCCAAAAGACGAAGTTTGATAGAGGGAAGCAACCTGAATTGCTTCAACCTTTACCAATCCCTAATTCACCATGGGAGAGCATATCTATGGATTGCCTAAGTCTATCCATGGGAATACAGGAATATGGATGATAGTAGATAGGTTCAGTAAACAACCTCATTTTATACCTGTGAAAAAGACTATGAAAGCCCATCAAATGGCAACCCCTCTTCATTTCACAAATCTTCAAGTACCATGGCTTGCCAATGTCCATAGTGTCGGATAGAGATCCTAGAATGACCAGTAATTTTTGGAAGGGTCTCTTTGAGAATTTAGGGACAAGACTAAATTTCTCTTCGGCCTATCACCCACAAACGGATGGCCAAAGTGAGATAGCTAACCTAACAATTCTTGATCTACTGAAGGACTATGTAAAAGAAGTAGATCAAAGGTCCCAATGGGAGAAGTACTTACCCTTAGTGGAGTATGCCTACAATAACACTGTACATACTTCCATGGGAAAAGCACCTTTCGAGGTAATTGAGGGAAGATAAAAAACTCCCCTGCTACTCAAAGAACACGGGAAGATCTTCGCTACAGATGAGTATAGCCGAGACCTACAAGAATCTTTCCAAAAGATTAAGGATGCTATCTCTATCTCACAGCAAAGGCAGAAGGCCGCTCTGCTGATAAGCACAGAAGAGCCCAAGCCTTTAAAGAAAATGATTGGGTCTTACTTAAATTTCCCAAGGCTCGATTAAGGCACACAACATGCAAGAATGCCACGGGACATCAAAAGTACTATGCTTAGTTAGAAAAAAGGTACTATGGTCCCTTCCAGAT
The DNA here is from genome assembly GCF_014529385.1 of Adiantum capillus-veneris. Taxonomy (NCBI): domain Eukaryota; kingdom Viridiplantae; phylum Streptophyta; class Polypodiopsida; order Polypodiales; family Pteridaceae; genus Adiantum; species Adiantum capillus-veneris. Next base: position 143,001,831 of record NC_140945.1, read on the forward strand.
TCTTAAACAAATCAATGAGATGGCCTACCAACTCAAGTCGCCCAGCCATTGACTCATACACAATGATTTTCATGTGAGCCTACTAAAGCCTTACAAAGGAGAGCACGGGGAGGTCACCTAGTAAAAATGTAACCTATCACGTGAGTTCAACAGAAGGGTATTTAAAGTTCTTGAAACTTACAGAAATATATATATTGAAGGGCATTATTTTTTCAAATTTGAAAAAAACTTACAGATTTTAAAAGAAAAGGGTACATTATATTCTTAACAAAATTTACAGATAAGGGGTTTTACAAACATGTCTTGAACGCACATGATATGGTAGTTTTACACATAGTGAACCCCCCGAGAAGGAGAGCCACCTCAAGAACCAACTATAAGACCCACCGGAGATCGAGGACCAAGAAGAGGTGCTGCAGTCCGAGTCCATTCTCCGACACGAAGACAAGGTATTAAGATGCGGTAAGACTATCCGATGATATCTTATTAAGTTTAAGAATTATCCTTTTGAAGATACTAGATGGATGCAAGGCATACATTTAAAGGATAACCTAAACCTTGTCAATGCTTACAATGCTTCCCTAGAGTAAGCAAATGTACAAACGTTTAAAAATGAACAAATTTTTTGTCTTATAAGACTCTCTTTTTCTTTATCGTGCACAAATGTGAAGTAGTATGCATGCTTAGAATCAAGTTTGCGGAGAAGACGTCTCCCAAACACCAAGTAGATCTTGTCACTTTACTATGGAAGATTGATAGGACTAATGTGCAGACATGCTTGCGCAAGCCTTAGGCTCTCAAGCGCCATATGGATTAGTCATCCATTCAGGAATGATGTCATAGGTAAGATAGGGATCCTCTAATCGCTAGAAAAAGGACTAATGAATAGGCTTTATCTTCTCTACCCCATAGTCGAGGACGACTATTATCTTCTCTACCCCATAGTCGAGGACTACTATGATTTCAAGAGAGAGGTTATGTCATAATAACTAATAACTAGTTATCCTAAATGATTTTCGCATGTTAAATTGATCATTTAATATGGGGAAGTGCCAGGGAAGAAAAAGCTAGAATATTGGTTATGCTGGTAGACCGACCACGGTAGGGATCCAAAGGAGGGAAAATAGGGATCCAAAGGGGGGGCCATCTGCAAAAGAGCAATGTGCAACAATGGGCTTTAAAGACCCTAAGGTTCAACCCATTAAGACTTCCAAAATGCTAAGGTTCCAAAATTCAAAGGTTGTGTCCAAAGGTCAAAGCTTAGGAAAATTGGATGCTTGTGTCAAAGGTTGTGTCCAAAGGTCAAAGCTTAGGAAAATTGGATTCTTGTGTGTGTACAAAAAGTCTTCATGAGTCCTACATAGGAGGGGGCGAGCCTTAAAAGTAGGGGATGGGAAAGAAACACACACACACACACACACACACACACACACACACACACACACAAGCTTCCTTTTTTACACAAAGGGAATGAAGGACACATGTCAGCTCCCTAGCCCAGATGCCCACAAGGTATACTCAATTCCTATTGGATGGCCATGGTGGTGGACCAATGAGAATTAGGCTAGAGTAAATCTAGTTTAATTGATTTTAAAAAAACTTAATAAAAGAACCAATAAGAATTAAGCTCTCTAGAAGACTATTGGACAGTCTCACAAGGGGTCCAATGAGCATTCAACAGCCTAATGGCATGCCTGATTCCTATTGACTAGGAGACAAAGGGGTCCAATGAGAGTTTAGTTGCATGAATTAATTACCTAAAGCTCTCACAAAAGGGGAAAGGGGGACATATGTTAGAAGGCTATAACTTGGCTACGCTTGGCATGGGCCAATGGGGTGCCTTCATGAGTAAAATGCAAGAGGGGTCGACCAAGAGAGAGAGGGGGCTGAATTTTTCAAGTCATTATCACACACACACACACTCACACAATCTCATGTGTGGAGTAAAGAAGACTATCTCCTTCTCAAGCTTTAATGGAAAGCTTATCACCTACTCCAAGCTTGTGAGAAGGGAGGCCTACACCAACAACTCTTGGCTTTGTGATGCAAATCCAACCAAGAGACAAGATTCAATGCATGCTTACCTCCTCTACCATGCTAATTACTAAGCTATGCTATGCTAATGTGAGTGATTATGTGAGGAGATGTACATATTTCTTGTAAGACTACTCCTTCTTCCTGTCAATCTACTCTCACACACCGCTAGCTCTCACCATCTTGAAGGTGTGTGAGGTCTTGGGTCTGAGACCATGAGGGAATTGGTGTTGTGTTTTATAAGTGTTTTTCTTAGTGCTTGAAGATTCCACCTTCATTGAACTAGCTAGCATTAAAGGAACACAAAGAATAGTATTGTAAAATGTCTCTCTTGAAGGGAGAAACCTATAATATGAAGCCTTTTGGAGGGGGGACCGGCTCCATGTAATTCCGGTCCTCAATTGTTGTCAATAGCTTAATTTCTCTCTCTTTTGAAGTATTGTTCATGCTATCTAACTAGGTGTTATGAGTTTTTTAGCTCTCTCTCCACCCAAGCACTCTTGTTATGCTCATCAGGAATCTATTCTAATGAAATGCTCACTATGTTCATGCTATTTTCCACTACACACAAGTTACTAGGCCATTAAATGTTACAAAGTTTATGTAACATAGCCTCACAGTTTTGTCAAGAAAGGACAAGAGGATAAAGTGTGCAGATGTAATAAATATTTGTATGGGTTGAAACAAACTCCGCGTAGTTGGTATGAGAAGGTTGACACTCATTTGGTCAAATGAGGCTTTTCTAACACTCCAACAGAAAGCACACTGTATGTAAAGCGTGAGGGTGATGTACTCATCATTGTGATTCTTTATACGAATGATTTGCTGATCACTAGACCATATGAGAGACGTATGTTTTACTTTAAGTCTGATTTGAATGCTACTTTCAAGATGACAGATTTGGGGCTGTTGCATCATTACTTGGGTATACATTTAAGCAGTGTGATGGTGGTATTGCCTTGTGTCAAAAAAGTTACATAGAGACATTGCTATTGATAGCCGTTTTTTTGGCTTTCCGTAATTGCCATAGTGAGTTAACCCACCCTACCAAAATCATCCAAACACTGTGGCTATCCCTACCATTTCACTGTATACAGGTGTGTGTGAGTTAGGGAACTTTTCCCATATCTTCTTAAAAACCCTTAATTAGCTAGTCACTGGGCTAGTTGAGCCAAAAAAATAAATAAAATAAAAAAATAAAAAATATTATGGCCCATTTGTGTATAAATATTTCATTGTATATAGGGCCTAAATAAAAGGATTTTTCATAATTATTTTGGTATTTATTTAAATATTTCTACCTATGGTGTGTTATTTATGCTATGTACATTGACTCACCATTACCATATTTTTTCTTACCATTTTGCATACTCTTTATTCCATATAAAAAAATTTTCATGCAAGCTTCTCTTATTTTTGGTGTAACTCCATCCTAACAAAAATCCAAAAAAACTAGTTCTATTTATGTGTATATGTTTTCACTATTGTGATTTTTTCCTTCCTACATCTATTCTTTATTACTCTCATAAATTATGCCACCAAAAATATTCATCTTTTTATGGTAGACTTATAATGAGAGAGATTTATTTTGACCCCTTTATATTTTTTCCACCTATATTATTTATATTTGACATGTACATATTTTTTAGACCCCTCAATATTTGATTTTCTTAGTTGTACTATTTATTTATATCATGATCTCAAAAATATCTTCAATTATAGACTTACCAAATAAGGTCAAGGGTATGTGGAATGCATGCATGCACCATGGGGAGATCACTCTTGGAGGTATTCAAAAGAATCATCCAAAGAAAGACCTCACAAGGACTTTCTGCAGTGGAAAAAACAGTTAGTTTTGATGAATTTTTAAAGATCACATGCTCCCCGAATTTGAAAAGGTGATACAAACAAAAGTTGTAGCTTGTGAGCTAAACTTTCACCTCAAATTTTTCATATTTTTTTGAGCTACGAGCTGTGAACTATGATTTTATTGGTGGACCCCAGTTTGCCCATGCTATACAGCCACACTCCCTCTTCCACTTTACCATTTTCCTCTTTCACACACACTCCTCCCTCTCCTTCCCACTCCCAAACCTGCAACTCCCATGTCCTAATTCACCCTCTTCACCATTGCCACATCTCTCACACCTCCATAGCCTTCATCCTCCATTTCTACACCCTATGTGTCCCCCTTTCTCTCTACATATATGTCCATATTACCATACTCTCTTCAGCTTTGTAAAGAACTTCAAAAATCAGCAAAAATCCAAGGATAACCTCTACAAATGAAGGCTTTTATCATGAATTTTCCAAGGTTTGAAGATAACATAGCTTCATCGACACGCGCTACTTCGCCATGCTGACCGCTTCTTCTACCGGTGCTGTAAAGAGGTGAATGTCAACTTGTCCAAAGCTTCAACCTCTCTTTACAAGCTCATCCCTTCTCTAACTTTTCTCATCATATATCTCACCATTTGGTGAATGATTTTGTAAATATTTTTTAGTGATAATTACTAACTACTAACCACTAACCTTATTGTAAAATGCACCCTCTACTAGAGTAGGCACTCCCAAATTATTCACTCCATCCTCTCTCCTTTCATCCTCAAGAATTCTCTTCCCTTGAGCCCACATCCATGTGACTCAAAGGACAAGAGAGACCCACCCTTATTAAAAAAAAAAAGAATATGCATAATATTTTATTCCTTCAAATAAACTTGATTAGGCCTAATCCAAATCGGGGCTTCTAAAACCTATAAATAGAGCCCTTCTCTCCCTTGTAAATCATCACATGATCACACTACACCACACCATTCTCAACACATAACACACCACTCTTCAAGCCTAGTCGTGTAGAGTGTGTGCATTGTAAGTGCTCTATTCCATCACTACACATAGGTGCATGGAGAAGCTTGAAGTTGGTTATGCCATCTAGAGGAGTGGAGTGATACTATACTCTTCACCACACTTGTAGCCTACTCTTGTGCATAAATAAGATTTATAGTTTTGGGTGCAATTGTATGCTGCAACTATGACTCTTCTCTCCAAATTGACTTAATAAGTGGCTCATCAGGTGGTTGAAGGTATATTGTCCTTGAAGTTTGTTGTGCCATTTCATGCTTGATGGTTTGAGGGCTTGTTGAATTGTTTTCCTAAAAGGTAAATTGTAAGAGGGTGCTCGGTGAGAGGGCTCCCGTGACCCTAAGACAATTTGTGTATTGGCAACAAGGTCAAGTTTTGTGTTGTCCCTCTATTTCTCATCAAGCTTTGTCTGCATCTAGTCTTTAAGGCTAAGACTGAGTTGCTCAAGTTGATTTGTGCTCTTTACCTCTCTCTGGTGTGGTGAATGTTTGTGTTTGGTGTGTGTGGCTATCTTGCATTCCCCTCTCTTTGTGCGTTTGAGTACAAGGAGATATCACGTGCGTCCTAGTTCGCATCTACAACTAGGTGGTGCCCCTTTTCTTGTTTGGTTTCTGGCTGCGGGTTGTTGTTGTCTTTGACTGTGCTTGCCCCAGCCCCAATTGAGCAGCACGGGAGCCTCGAAGGGTGTTTAGAGGCCGCTCTTCTTGTTGCCCGCCCCGGACCGCCTTCACTATGTAAGTTTGGGCTTGAGGATTTCAAACCTATTGACACTCCCATGGAAACAGGTTTGAAATTGATTCTTCATGATGTTGATGATCCTGAAGATGTCACTCTTTACCAAACTGCTATTGGATGCCTCATTTATGTATGCAACACGAGGCCGAATATTCAGTTTGTAGTCTCACAGGTCAGTAGATTTATACATAGCCCAAGGTCTAAGAATTGGCAGGCTGTCAAGATGATTTTTTGCTACTTGAGTGGCACTTTACATCTTAGCTTGTTTTATCCCAAGGGGGGATCATTGCCGCCAGACCTACATGCTTTTTTAGACTCAGATTGGGTTGGTTGTTTGGACACGTGAGTGTCCACAAGTGGTTTTGGTTTCATGCTTGGCAATTCATGTATATCATGGTTGAGCAAGAAGCAACCTACTGTGGACACTTTGAGTTGTGAGGCTGAGTACAGGGCATACTTCAGAGCTACGATTGAGTGTGTATGGCTCAGACACCTTATGGCTGATTTACTGTGGACACTTTGAGTTGTGAGGCTGAGTACAAGGCATACTTCAGAGCTACGATTGAGTGTGTATGGCTCAGACACCTTATGGCTGATTTACTGTGGACACTTTGAGTTGTGAGGCTGAGTACAGGGCATACTTCAGAGCTACGATTGAGTGTGTATGGCTCAGACACCTTATGGCTGATTTGGGTGTTGGACTGGACATTGACAACACTATCTACACTAATAGTTAGAGCACATTGGTAGTTGCAAGAGGAACCCAATTTTTCATGCTCGCACAAAGCACATTGAGGTGCATTACCACTATGTCAGGGAGAGGCTTTTAGCAGGAGCGATCAACTTGGTTTTTGTGCCAACACAGGACAACCTTGCATATCTTTTCACAAAGGCATTGTCTTGTGAGAAGTTCAAAGCTTTTTGCAAAGATTTGGGCTTACTTCCCTTTGTGGGCTGATCATGTCCTTAGGGCATGGCACTTACCCTTACTCTATGTGCCAGCTCTAGTTCACCACATCACTCCAGGGGGGATCTATTACCCTATACATGTGGTAGTGATGTGTGTGAACACACTTAGGATTTTCGAGGCATTTTTTCCCTCACTAGGAGGTTTCCCCCCCCGTGCATTGTATATACACCCATCACTCTAGGGCTAACTCATCTTTCCATTGCACACTAAGTAATATACTCTCTGTTGTGGTCCTTAAGCTTTCTTATCTTCTCCAAGATGCGTGGTTTTCTTGCAACTTTAATTCCAACAATATAAGAAGAGGCTAGAGAAGAATATAAGTTTGAAGGTGCTTTTGTGAGGTGGTTTGATGGGGCATAGAAATGAGTGGCATCCAAAGCAGGAGGTGGTGTGGTGATCCAAGACACAAAGGGTAGGGTTACCTTTTCCAAAGCTTATAATCTTGAAGGGTCCCACACCAACAATGAGGCAGGGTACTTGACACTTCATTTGGGATTGAAGCAATGTGTGGAGTTTTGCATTTCCAAGATAGCGGTGAAAGGTGATGTGTTGTTGGTTATCAAGCAACTGTTAGGGAAATGGCAAATTTAGGGAATCCCTTAAGCATTGGTTTTTCCCCATCAAAAGGCTGCTGAAGTTCTTTGAAGCAATACATTCAAGCATCTCAAGAGAGAGAAAAATCAAGAAATTGATCAGTTGGTGAGTAGCCAAGTACAAGTGAATGTAGCATGTTTATATGTGGCACGAGCCACCTATTCAAGTAGAGAGACTTTGAATGAGGTAGATGATTTTTAAGCACAAGTCAATGTTTGGAGGGTTTGTCCAAGCTATTGAAGAGAAGGATTGTTCGAAAGGCTTGTAGGTTTACTTTGATAGGAGAAGATCTGATGACATATGGTTGAGATGGAGTGCTGAGAAGGGTCCTCTACAAAGAGGAAATCGGCATGGTTTTGGAGCAATTTCATGAAGAAAGCGGACATCAAGGAAAAGATCACGTACTTTTCCAAATTCTTAGAGTAGGTTTTTGGTGGCCTTCTATAGTATGGGATATACACTATTGGTGCAAGACATGCCACAAATGTCAAACCTTGGGTGAAAGACGACTAGTAACTGAGTCACAGGGGGACTATCATAGCCCCTAATGCTTTTGAAAAGTGGGGTTTGGATTCCATTAGTCCACTCTCTAAATTGAAAAGTAGGCATTGACTATCTTACGAGGTGGTCGAGGCCAAAGTGCTGAAAGAGGTGAATGCTCATACAGTGACCCAATTTGTTTTTGATTGTATCTATCACCGTTTGGAATACCATGGGTGCTGATTTTCGACAGAGGCCTAGTATTTTGAATAAAATTGGCACATGCATTAGTTGAAAATTTGGGCATTCAACATTGATTTTTGTCACCCTATCATCCCCAATGGTCTCTATGTGAAGTAGCAAGAGAAGCAGGTTACGAAGTTCAACCAACACCTATCGGGCAAGAAGATACAAGAAGGAAACTTAGTGATTAAGTATGAGAGCTACCTTGACTTTACTTTCCAAAATAAGTGGACAGGTCCATACAAAGTGCATAAGGCTTTCCTAAGGGGACATATCAGTTTTGGTGCAGGCAAATGTCAAATTTTTTAGGCACAGGGTGAATGGTGTGTGGCTCAAAACTATACTTTGATAGAGGGGTAGTGCCTGATGTGCATCAGATTGTAGCCAAGGGGGTTGGGCAATCCACCTAAAAGGAGATAGCATGTAGTGGAGATAAAGCCTTATACATCCTTTGTATATATAGTTGTGGGGTTTTTAGTTTGCTAAGTTGCTTGCTTAATGTTGTAGTTTCAAGTTGAATAAGTGACTTTTTGATTGAACATGAATGTTCAACAAGGGGATTGGGCAATGATGGTGCAACCAAAGATGGTTGGAGCTAGAAATGGACACATACATGGGTATGTATGATAATAGGTACAAGCTAGAGTGCTAAAGCAAGTGTGAGGATCAAGTGCAACTAGGTAGATCTAGGAATGTATAGCTATGGTGGTTTTTTAGGCTAGTAGGTCTCTAAATGGAGCTAAATAGGTTGACTAATTAGGATGTCCCGAGTTCTAGAGTTATGCAGTAGGATGTGCTTCTCAAAATGTTCTCCAAGCTGGTCTAGATAGCTCCTCAATTGGAGCTACGGAGTGAAAGATATTGCAATTTGAATGTGGAGTGATTTGTAGATCCCCATACAGGGTAGGTACGACAAAGCTTTGAAGTATAGGTGATGGTTCTAGGTTAAAAGTGCTTCCATTATAGTGCATGTCAGTCCTTTTAGATTTCCAATTGAATTCTAGATGACCAAGTTATAAGCGAATGAAGTTTTACTGGAGACCAATTGTGGTGAGTTTTGACAACCTTGATGGGTGTGCCTTTAGCAATATTTTTGGGCTAGCAAAGGTTCTCAAGGGTAGTATGCAGTGTGTGATATTGTCAAGAAGTGATGGATTGTCAATCAAGATCTCGAGCGGCAAGATATGGTAGGCTAAAGCTGATGATTATAGCAAGGACCATGAGTCATATGACCATATGTGCAAGGAGCTATTATGCATGTGGTGTATATATACTAAGTGAGGACTCTCTCATAAATGTCCAAAGGGAGGTAGAGGGAGCTCCAAGGGAGACCTGCCCTCCCTTGTGGGAACGAGTGCTGGGCACTGTGTCATCATTCTTGGGCGGCCGTGGGTGGTGCTAGGTAACCTCAATAGTTGGTGCCAATCTTGGTGGCGCCCTTAGGGACCACTTTACATGTAGGTGTGTCCACGAGGTTCCCTCCTTTTAATTGAGGGCAAAGTGGGCTCCAACTTGGGAGCAATAGCGCCGTGCGCTATTGGGTATAATGTTGAACACTCCATTAGGAAGAGGTTGGGGTCTAGGAGGGCCTCTTTATTTGCCATGAGGTTATGGAGGTGGTTAACATTTTGACAAATAGATGCATGCTACGTGTGCAGAATGGTGGGTGTGTAAGAGAGGTGTAAGAGTGGTCAAAGGAGCAAAGAATATAGATGTGTTATCTACACACCGATGTCGTGCAACTCCACTTCCATGATGGGAAAATTATCAGAAGATGCACATCAAGATTAATTGAAGATTACTTGATGTTTGAGTAGTGATCAGGGCTTGTTAACATGCCAAGTTTAATGATTAATGTATGCCAGATGCGGCTTTAAAGGGCCAACAGATGCATTAATGATGCTAAAAAGGAGTATGCTTGAAGTGAGCACAAATGGGAGTTTATGATCTAGAACTACAGTGCTTGAAGTGCTCTACCGGCCTGTCTTTATGGCTCGTTGATTGGAGCGGTGCAAAAGTTATGGCACTTGGAAGTTTGAGTCAATTGCAGATTTGTATCGGATTGGGCAACTGCAGATGAGGGAACATAAATGAAGTGAATACATGGGCCTGAAGTGCTCACTTTGTGGAGTGCATTGATCTTTTCAAATCAGTGATCGGAGTTACGATTGCCAAGATATTGGATGTTAAAGATTCACCGGGGTTCAGTTCCGTACTATTCTGGTCCGCTCAGTTGGAGTGCCATCTGGGAATTTTTGACTTCGACCAAGTTCCGGAATGTCATCTTATGCAAAACTATGATTGCAAAATATACCCAACTTGGTTACGGTAAGGAAAATCTAGGGAATTTAACCAAATGCGAAGGGAATGCCTTTCTCCAAAGCCAATCACCTGTACTTGCATCTTGAGAGTAGGAGACACTGATGGGGAAAACGATATCATGATGATATTGTCATTTTAGGGCTAATGAGAGCCTTGACGAGGATTTGGCCGAGATGTATGCCAAATGTGGTTATTTACAAAGCACAAAAAGTTCTTGATGAGCTCTTTGTCCGAAATGTCGGCTCATGGAGCCTATTGATTATGGGATATGCCTAGCGGCCACAGGGAGTGCTTGGCATTGTTTTGCTTGGTGTGTATGCCAAATGTGGTGCCCTTTTGAATGAAGAGGCACTAAAGCCACCCAATGAAGAGGCATTGTGGCCGCCGGCCAAGTTAAAGGGGCCGAATGGCCGCCCAATTGAGTAAGGATTTGGCCACCCATTTTAAAGAGGACACACATTATGTGTGAAGAAGGGAAAGAAAGGTATGGCGAGGCTACAAGCAATGAACAACACGAGGGGGGGAGAGGATTTTTCTTGCACCGGCCGCAGTGATGCTTGGGAGATAGGGAGCAAGAGACGCAAATTGGAGAGCTCGCCAAGGCACACAGTTTTGGCCCGCTCCCATCAAATTCTGTACCAGCCATCGTACTCGCTGCCATATCATCACCCTCATTTTGTCGTTGTGAAAATAGGGGAAGAGGGGAGATTTTAAAAGCAGATGAGGAGAAGGAACGAAGGGGTTTTTTTAGGGTGATGAGAAGAGAAGTAAGACTCTCAGAGAGGTGAGGTGAGGCAAACTGGCATAGGGAATTCTCTCTCTCTCTCTCTCTCTCTCTCATCCTCAACATGGCAGAAGAGGGAGACCGGGGAGCTGAGGTCACCAAGGTAAAGCTCTCTCAAGCTCTCTCTCATCCTCTTGTTCTCGGCTAGCAACACAAGGTGAAGCAAAGGCTCTCTCTCCCTCTCTCGGCCATAAGCAACAAGGGCACATGAAATAACGAGGGGAGCAGGAAGAAGCCAAGCTTCAAGAACTCACCCTCTCTCTTTCTCTCATCCTCGGCTAACAAAGGAAAAGCGCGGTCTCTCTCTTTCAAGAAGGTGAGGCAAAGCAAAGGGCTCTCTCTCGCTCTCATGTTGAAGGGGAAAAAGGAAGTATCTTTCTTGCTCTCGACTAAGAGGAGAAGAGGACTCAATATTTCTCTATAGTGAGGGCTTTAACACTCTCTCTCGTGACTTTGGTGGGCAAGAACAGATAAGATTTTTGGGCGAAGAGCAATCAGAGCTCAAATTTTGGGAACACAAGCCAAGAAGGAAGGATCTCAAGGAGAGCTAGAGATATTGTTGGTAATTGAGGTAGTAGGAAAAAGAGAGCTCTTGAGTACTATCGAAGCAAAGAAAGATCGACATAGAAAATTAAAATTTGCAAAATCTAAGAGTAGTCGGAGCTACAATAAAGCGGTAGGCAAAACTTTTCTTCACCGACATCAGTTTGAAGGTCGATTAATCATCTTATTAAGCCTTGGTGTCGTTAACGGCCCGGTTAATCCTATAAAACGGGAGCTTAAATTTCGAGTTATCAGATGATCCAAGTGACGGTGCTATTAACAGTCTACCTTGGCTAAGGATTAAGTTCTACTCAAAGTATTATTCAATTAATTGATGATTATCGTGATTGCCAGAGCTGTCAGTGTCTCTTGTTCTCTCTCTTGACACCTCTCACGGCCAGAGGCCCGACGCCTTCTCAGCTCACGTTTCAAACACATATCCCCCAACATCTTTAGTGAACCCAACACGAAAACGAGTTGGGGCGGGAGATAAAGATGGAGAATTTAGGGCAGATGATGAAGATGATTGCAGACTTAAGTGCAAACGGTTTTGATGATAAGTGAACAGTTCTAAGTTTTTTGAAGATGCTTCAATTGGTTCAAGGATCTCTGCTTGAAATGGAAACCGTAAAGGATCTCTGCTTGGTTCAAGGATCTCATCTTGAAATGGAAACCGTAAAGAAGAAAAATCAAATGGATGAAGCTTGATAGCTGCAATATATGACGAGAGACGATTCTTTGATGGAGATGATCCAGAAGGTTACCTGGAGTGCTATGAGCTAGAAACCAAGTTAAGAGGGATACTAGAAGTTAATGATCAGATCTTTGAGCAGTTAGTGAGTTCAGATTGGAAGGAGCACATTCAAGAGGTTACCAAATCCTGCAACAACGATTGGGAATATTTCAAAGAAACTATTGTACAAGTAAGTTATGAGCATTGTGAAAGCTATCAAGAACAGAGTCCAAGTATACCAAACTATGGAGATATTCAAGGACAAGTACGATTAAAGTTAGAAGCTGTAATTGATGAGTGTATTGTACAAGATGCTACCTTCTTACAAGCTAATGATGAAGATATAGTTGAAGATGTGTATACAAAGTTGGGGTTTTCAGATGTTGTGCATGAAGTAGAAGTCTTTGAGGGTGAAGCTCTACAGCCTCAAGATACACATGGTGAATTTTGCAAAGAACATACACATGCAATACAGGAGGAAAAGAGATCAGGGAATCAAACAAATGAAGTGGCTAAAGCTCAAGAAGAAATTGCACAGGTGAATGAGTGCTACCATATTCAAGTAGACATGCAGGAAGATTTGGTTTCAAATGATACTTTTGCTACTGACTCAAAATTAGAGAAAATGTTTTTTGATGTTATAGGTCAAAGCAAGGCTGCTGCTGTTGAGAGCAGCATGACCATGGATTTGGGTATACTAGATTTGAAAAATTTGGATATACCAGATTTTGAGGACTTGGTTAAGCAAGAGTATGTGCTTGAAGATCTGCAAAATGTTGATTCAGAGGAGGTGCAGACTCCTTCATTGACAAGTTGTTGTGACACACAACTACCAAATTGGAAAATTGATCTTGAATGTGATGATGATGATTCAGAGGGGGTGCAAACTCCTTCTTTGACAAGTTTCTGTGACCCAGAACTACCGTGTGGCAAACTGATCTTGAATTTGCTCATGATTCAGAGGGGGAGCAAACTTCTTCTTTATCCAAGATTTTGTGACACATGGCTCACACTAAGGCAGAATGATCATGAACTTGATGATGCTAATTCAGAGGGGGTGCATAGTGAACTGGAATCTCTTGATGTTGAACATGATTGGTTTCATTGTGCCAATGATACAGACAGGGTAGTAGATGAAATTTTGAATGTGCATGCTAAACTTTGTGCTATAGAAGTGCAAAGATATCTGGATGAGGGTGAAAGACTTGAAGAGCTGTTTACAGCAAATGCATTTAGTATGCATGTCATATGTGGAAATCTTAGTTTACTGCAGCAGCTTGAGATGTGCAGGATGGAGGAACCTTCTGAAGCGGTGGACCTAGATCTTTTGTGATTATTGGACAAAGCTTTGGAAGGGTTCTCAAATACAGATGCTAAGGATACCAGTCAATCTAGATTCATGCATGAGCAAGTTTTTTCAGATGCAGTTGATGATGACCTTATGTAGTTGTTAAATGATGCACTACTTGATTTTAAGCCTCTACAAGATAGAGGATTGTTTTCAGATGCATCTTGGAGAGTTTTTCCAGAGACTTGATGTATTCAGATATTCATGATTGGGATTCCAATACTAGTGAGAGTGAAGGTGCACTACCAATGCTTTTACCTATGATTGATGATTGACAACTGGATGAGCCAGTTGCACAGGGGATATGGCAGTATCTAGTGCTACCTAATGCTATATGGGATCTGATGTTACGCTATGATGTAGGAGATTTTGAGCTAGCTTTTGACCCAAGAGGTGACATATATATGCATGGTATGGGATAATTGACTTATATTCCATATGATCCAGGTGGTTTTTATGAAGATTTGTGGGTTAACTTATGTTTATACTCTATTGTTGGTAAATTCTTGTGTTTTTCTTATGATCCTAGAGGATGGTACAATCTATTTAAAGGAATGCTCACAGTGGGGAAAATGATTGGTTTCCCTCTTGATCCCGGGGGCTACTAAAGTGCCAGTTCGCAGATTTGAAGAGTACCAGTTATCTATTGTAGTAGATTGCATGGTACAAGGTTTTGGTTTCTAGATTATGCTAAGTCAGAACTGTTTTGGTTATGCGGTCAATAGGCTTACATGGATATATAGCTTCTAGTTGACTTCTTTGGATAATTGATGAAGTATCTTCACATCTTTTGAGTGGGTTATGCTACTAAAACTTAAAGTAAAGGACTTGACGGCCATTCCATGTGTAGATAGAGTAAGGCATACTTGAGCTTGACAGGGTTCCCTAAAGCGAGATTAATGGTTAAGCCGTGTTCATCATTAACTGGAGCACTTGAGTATGGTAGGGTTCACTAAACAGGTTTTCTATAATTGAATGCTTTGGAGATACGGCAGATACGATTCAAAGATTTTTGATGGGGAACTACCTAATGATTAAGCTAGAACATTGATGTTAGGGTATAAGCCTTATATTCTTTTTCATATGTTTACCAATTACGTGAGTCTCATGATGGCAAAGAGCTTAAGGTACCTATAGCAGATGTAGATTGAAGTGCAGTTGGCCCAGACCGGAGACTGTGCAAGTTCAGAGGGGGTGGATGTCGTGAAGCTCCCCTCCCATGCTGAGAAAGATGCCAGAAAAATGCACACTGAGCTTATTTAAATCTTATCTGATTAATGATCAGTGTTCAGGGCTTGGTAACAAGCTATTTTTACGGGAGATGTATGCCAAATGCGGCTTTAAAGGGCCGACAGATACCTTAATGATGCTAAAAAAGAGTATGCTTGAAATGAGCACAGATGGGGGTTTATGATCTAGAATTGAAATGCTTAAAGTGCTCTACCATCTTGTCTTTACGGCTCGTTTATTGGAGACAGTGAGGAAGTTATGGCAGTTTGAAGTTTGAGTCAATTGCAGATCTGTACCGGATTGGGCAACTATAGCTGAGGTGTCAGAGATGAAGTGAATGCATGGGCCTGAAGTGCTCACATTGTGGAGTGCGTCGGTCTTTTTAGATCAGTGATCGGATTTTTGGATGTCAAGATATTGCCCATTAAAGATTCACCGAGGGTCGGTTCCGTACCAGTCCGGTCCACTGGGTTCATGTGCCATCTGGGAATTTTGGGCTTTAATCAGGGAATGCCATAGACCAATATGATTTGGAATTTAAATAGTCATGCAGCTCCGCTTCCATGATGGAAAAATTATCAGAAGATGCACATTGAGCTTAATTGAAGCTTACATGATGTTTGAGCAGTGATCAAGGCTTGTTAACATGATTTTATAGAGGACACACATTGTGTGTGAATAAGGGAAAGAAAGGTATGGCAATGCTACAGGAAGTGAACAACGATGAGGGGGAAGAGGGTTTTGCTCGCGTGGGCCGCAGTGATGCTCGGGAGACAACAAGCAAGAGACACGAATTGGAGAGCTCGCCAGGGTGCACAGTTTTGGCCCTGCTCCCATCAAATTCCATGTTGGCCATCGTACCCGCTACCATGTCATCACCCTCATTCCCACAACGACAGTGCCATCGTTGTGAAAATAGGGTAAGAGGGGAGATTTTAAAAGCAAGCGAGGAGAAGGAACGAAGGGGTTTCTTTTAGGGTGATGAGAAGAGAAGTAATACTCTCGGGGAGGTGAGGTGAATCAAAGCATAGGTCTCTCTCTCTCTCTCTCTCTCTCTCTCTCTCTCTCTCTCTCTCTCTCTCTCTCTCTCTCTCTCTCTCGTCCTCAACATGGCAGAAGAGGAAGGGAGACCGGGGAGCTCGGGAGGTGACCAAGGCAAAGCTCTCTCAGGCTCTGTCTCATCCTCTCGTCCTCAGCTACTAGCAACACAAGGTGAAGCAAAGGCTCTCTCTCCCTCTCTCGGACATAAGCAGCAAGGGCACATGAAGTAATGAGGGGAGCAAGAGGGGAGCAGGAGGAAGCAAGGCTTCAAGGGATTGCTCTCTCTCTCTCTCATGAAGAAAATGTGCCCAAGGAGGAGGCAAGTCTCTCAAGCAAATAGGGATGCGTGACCTATGAGACCGAGTTACAATTGAAAATATGCTTTTGGAATTGTAATGGATACCCATGGAATGCGGGGGTTGGCATTGATGAACTAACAAGCAAAGCCCATGTTGTACTTCTTGTTGAAACTTGGGAGCATGATACACAAAGGATTAACGGCTTGGAGGATTACAATGTACATTCATTGATGTGGTCAAAGAATCTCAAGCAACGAAGAGGACAAGGAGGGTTAGCATGTATGGTTAAGAAAGGATTGGAAGATTTTGTATCAATTGTGAAAGATGACAAGTACAAACGTTATGTATGGCTGAAAATTATGACACCAAAAAGAGCACCCATTTTTGTAGCCGGTTGCTACATTCCTCATCATGATTCTCCCTTTTATGCTTGCATGGATAGAGATCAACCATTTTCTGATTTGGAAGAGGACATTGCTTATTTCAAAGGTGAAGGTGATGTTATTGTATTTGGGGATATGAATGCTCGCACAAAAACATTGCAACATGATACTCAACAATTTGATATGCCATACATTTCAAGGGAGTTGGAGGAAGTTCATTTGTATGATCGTACTTCAATGGATGAGAAAGAGCCGGATCACTATGGAAAGTTACTTTTACACATGTGTAATAGCACGGGTATGCTCATTGCCAATGGTGTATCTTTGTGGAGTGGAACCAATGGATTTACATGTAGGAGACATAATGGGGATAGTGTGATTGACTATATGCTACTCTCTGAAGCCACCATGTATCGCATAAAGAGTTTTATGTTTGGTCAATGGACCCCGGAATCCGACCATCGCACCTTATGTATTGACCTTTCATGTGGAGAAGCAACTAAGCATGATAATCTCAGCCAAAGGAAAGAGAAGTTATCACTATGTATGGATTTCAAACGGGCACCAATGTACATTGAAATGGTTGAGCAAAAATTATGGATGACAAAGCTTCAATGTGATGCACCATTGGAAACTAAATGGGAAGCTTTCAAAAAAGCCATTTGTTCTTGTGCGGAAGAATGCTTTGCCATAAAGCATCTCCATGGTATCAACAAAGATAGATCACGCAAAAGGTGGTTTGATAAAGAATGTCAAGATGCTCGAAAGTCCTTGATAAAGCTAGATGCAACTATGGACAAAGACAACTATCAAAGTCATTTGCATACATACAAGGCATTGATTCAAAAGAAGAGAAGAAGATGGGAAGTAAAGCAACAAGAATTTCAAGTCCAAGAAAAGGCACATGCATGTGGAAGATTTTGGAGAAACTTGAGAGGCAAGCGGGTTGAGAATTTTGGTAACTTGAGTCTAGTGGATATGTACACACATTGTAGGCAATTATATGAGCAAGCAAATACTGAAAAAGTGCCATTTTATGGTTCACTCCCATGTATGCCGTCTTTTTTTACTATTGAGGATGTATGCGGTGGGCTTGAAAAGTTGGCCACTCGCAAAGCGGGAGATCTTCAAGGTATCAAGCCGGAGATGATCAAATGGACGGGAGATTTTACCCATGAGTGGATGTGTGATATGTTCAACCTTGCACTTCAACATGGTATGCCTTATGATTGGAGTACTAATTGGGTTAAGCCTTTGCATAAAGGAGGGGATGTAAAGAATGTAAGCAACTACCGGACTATAATGATTGGGTCTCTTATGGCAAAGTTGTTTGGGTGCATAATGGAGATGAAATTGAGTGATTGGGCTGAAGAGAATGACAAGCGTGCAAAGGGAAAAGCGGGTTTTCGTCGATGCCATAGCACCATTGATCATCTTGTCACTCTTCGTGTTCTCATGGAGGAAAGTCGGTTGAAAGGCAAGCGATTGTATTGTTGTTTTGTGGACTTTAAGAAAGCCTTTGATATGATTCCACGTAACAATTTGTGGAGAAGGATGGAAGAACTCCAAGTGCCAAGTGAGTTTATGCTTGCGGTTTCTCGAATCTATGAGAAGGTGATTTGTCAATTGCGCATGGGAAGAGAAATTTCAAAAACTTTTGTAAGCACTATTGGGGTTAAACAAGGATGTCCATTGTCACCAACTCTCTTTGGTCTATGCATCGATCAATTGGAACAAATGGTACTTGACTTTATGCAAGAAGAAGGCATTGAAGAGGTCACTATTTGCAATGCGGTAATCATGCTTTTGTTGTATGTGGATGATGTAGTGCTTCTAGCACACACTTTAGAAGATGCACAAAAGCTTATGGTTGTCCTTGAGAACTTTTGCTTGCATAGTGGGCTGATTGTAAATGAATCCAAAACAAAGGTTATGCTTGTGAAAACCAACCATAAGGAGAAGCCATGCATTGTGTACAACAACGAGACACTTGAAGTTGTTGAGAGCTTTAAGTACCTTGGCCTTGAGGTTCCATCCAATCACAAGTGGCATGAATGTGCTATGCGTCGTTTGGAAGCGGGAAAGAGAGCATATTATGCATTTGAGAACATGTGTAATGCGGGAAACATTGGTGACATCGGTTCTTCTTTATGGAGTTGAAGTGTGGGGCGGGAGCATCTCAAAGTCTACTTGGAAAGAGTTTGAGAATGTCCAAAAGCGTTTTCTTACAAACTTTCTCCAAGTTAAGACACAAACACCATATATACTCCTACTTCTTGAGTCGGGATCTCTTCCAATTGAGGTTATGGGCATGGAAAGGGTTGTGGAGTACATGATAAAGATGCGTCAAAACCCCTCACATCGACTTCCTACAATTGCATGGGAAGCAAGCAAAAAAGTTGAAAAGACGCATAAAAGCAAGATCTTGAGCACGAGATGGATGCAAGACATAAAGAAGTGGTTTGGGAGATGGGATGCATTACACTTGCTACATGATGCTTCAATTGACTCTCAAGTGAATGAAGCTTTTCTACAACGCCAATGTATTACGGCTTGGGAGAAATCCGGTGGGTCACGCTTCATACATTACACCACCTATATTGCCCCCAACTACAAAACCATGTTCTTCGCTGAGAGAGGAAACCGTACTCACACTTACAAGCTTGAGCCTATTCCCTTGTCCGCGATACGCACTATCGTAGCAATTCGGCTTAGCTCCCATTTCCTTCGATGCGAGATAGGGCGTTGGGGCAATGGAGAAGAGTCAAATCGATTGTGCACATTATGCTCACTGCAAGTTCGAGAGTCTGAGTACCACACACTACTAGAGTGCTCAGCTTTTGATCACATCCGAACTTGCTTCTCGCACATTTTCAGCCATAACTTAGACCTACACACTTTCCTCTCCCAGCCAAAGTGTGGGCTCTCCATTGCGACTCTCATCACTACAATTTTGGAGCATCGAGAGTCACTCATCAGCCATACACATTCTACATCACATGTAACTTTGGTCCCATAGGTCATATTTGACCTCTGAGGACGATAATAAAATCTATCTATCTCTCTTGTCCTTGGCTAACAAAGGAAAAGCGCCGTCTCTCTCTTTTGAGAAGGGGAGGCAAAGCTGATGGGGTTGCAGGCCTAAGGGAGGTTAGCATGAGAAGTGCCATGACGAGGAGGTGCGGTGCTCTGGAGATAGCGTGTTGCAGAGAACGGGAGAGAGAGAGAGAGAGAGAGAGAGAGAGAGAGAGAGAGAGAGAGAGAGAGAGAGAGAGAGAGAGAGAGAGAGAGAGAGAGAGAGAGAGAGAGAGATAGATTTTATTATCGTCCTCGGAGGTCAAATATGACCTATGGGACCAAAGTTACATGTGATGTAGTATGTATATGGCTGATGAGTGACTCTCTATGCTCCAAAATTGTAGTGATGAGAGTCGCAATGGAGAGCCCACACTTTGGCTGGGAGAGGAAAGTGTGTAGGTCTAAGTTATGGCTGAAAATGTGCGAGAAGCAAGTTCGGATGTGATCAAAAGCTGAGCACTCTAGTAGTGTGTGGTACTCAGACTCTCGAACTTGCAGTGAGCATAATGCGCACAATCGATTTGACTCTTCTCCATTGCCCCAACGCCCTATCTCGCATCGAAGGAAATGGGAGCTAAGCCGAATTGCTATGATAGTGCGTATCGCAGACAAGGGAATAGGCTCAAGCATGTAAGTGTGAGTACGGTTTCCTCTCTCAGCGAAGAACATGGTTTTGTAGTTGGGGGCAATATAGGTGGTGTAATGTATGAAGCGTGACCCACCGGATTTCTCCCAAGCCGTAATACATTGGCGTTGTAGAAAATCTTCATTCACTTGAGAGTCAATTGAAGCATCATGTAGCAAGTGTAATGCATCCCATCTCCCAAACCACTTCTTTATGTCTTGCATCCATCCCGTGCTCAAGATCTTGCTTTTATGCGTCTTTTCAACTTTTTTGCTTGCTTCCCATGCAATTGTAGGAAGTCGATGTGAGGGGTTTTGACGCATCTTTATCATGTAATCCACAACCCTTTCCATGCCCATAACCTCAATTGGAAGAGATCCCGACTCAAGAAGTAGGAGCATATATGGTGTTTGTGTCTTAACTTGGAGAAAGTTTGTAAGAAAACGCTTTTGGACATTCTCAAACTCTTTCCAAGCAGACTTTGAGATGCTCCCGCCCCACACTTCAACTCCATAAAGAAGAACCGGTGTCACCAATGTTTCCCGCATTACACATGTTCTCAAATGCATAATATGCTCTCTTTCCCGCTTCCAAACGACGCATAGCACATTCATGCCACTTGTGATTGGATGGAACCTCAAGGCCAAGGTACTTAAAGCTCTCAACAACTTCAAGTGTCTCGTTGTTGTACACAATGCATGGCTTCTCCTTATGGTTGGTTTTCACAAGCATAACCTTTGTTTTGGATTCATTTACAATCAGCCCACTATGCAAGCAAAAGTTCTCAAGGACAACCATAAGCTTTTGTGTATGGCTGAAAATTATGACACCAAAAAGAGCACCCATTTTTGTAGCCGGTTGCTACATTCCTCATCATGATTCTCCCTTTTATGCTTGCACGGATAGAGATCAACCATTTTCTGATTTGGAAGAGGACATTGCTTATTTCAAAGGTGAAGGTGATGTTAGAGAGAGAGAGAGAGAGAGAGAGAGAGAGAGAGAGAGAGAGAGAGAGAGAGAGAGAGAGAGAGAGAGAGAGAGAGAGAGAGAGAGAGAGAGAGAAACAAAAACACAAAGATAACACGCTATGATTGATACTTTGTGTAAACATAACCTTACATATAAACCAATTTTTGCCATGCAAACTTAACATGCAACTAGACTACTGACTGCATGTTATAGGGATTGTACACACGAGCTAGACACCAGATGTTGGGCATTCCCACACCTGGGCTTGCATACCCAACAACCCCGCCTCAAGCCCAAACCACTCGCCAACTCTTAGTAGCCAAACCAAAAGTAGCTTTCCCCTAAGTGATCTATCACGGATCGCCAACTGCTAGCGACCAAACCAAAAGCTGCTTTTTCCTTAGAGATCTAAGAAGGACCACCAACTATTAGTGGCCAAACAAAAAGCCGCTAACCCTAAGCAGCTAGCCCTAAGTGGATTGAAACGACCCAACCAAGAAGAACGTAATTGAACCAAAATTCACTTATCCTAAGCGACTAACCTAAGTGGATTGAAATGGCTATACTAATGCGAGGCCGACCCTAAGCTGATTTAGAGCAGCCAAATTAAAAGCTGTCAAACCTAAGGGAACTAAAACAACCAAAACCAAGAACAACTGAAATCGTAAGCCGCTTACCCTAAGTGGCTAACCCTAAGCATATTGAAATGGCTAAACTAATGCGACACTAAGACGATTTAGAGTGGCCAAACCAAAAGCCACTAATCTTGAGAGAGGCTAGACCTAAGTGGACTAAAATAAATTAGGAAAGAGGAACTAAAACCATAAACCTTTACCCTAAGCGATCTAACACGGACCGCCAACTCCTAGAGGCCACACCAAAAACCGCTTTACCCTAAGCGACCTAACACGAACCACCAACTCGTAGCGGTCAAACCAAAAGCCAGTTTACCCGCAGTGATCTAGCATGGATAACCAACTCTTAGGAACCAAATTAATAGCCGCTTTCCCCTAAGTGATCTAACATGGACCACCAACTCCTAGCGGCCAAACCAAAACCGCTTTACCCTAAGTGATCTAATATAGAATGCCAACTATTAGCAGCCAAACCAAAAGTCACTAACCCTAAGTAGATAGTCCTAAGCGGACTAGAACAACCTAACCAAGAAGAACATAATGGAAACCATAATCCACTTACCCTAAGTAGATTGAAATGGCTACACTAATACGAGGCCGACCCTAAGCGAATTTAGAGCAGCCAAACCAAAAGCTTCTAACCCTAAGCGAACTGAAACAGACTAACCAAGAATAACCAAAATCATAATTTGCTTACCCTAAGCATATTGAAATGGGTAAATTAATGCAACACTAAGCCAATTTAGAGTGGCCAAACCAAAAGCCACTAACCCTAAGTGGCTAGCCCTAGGTGGATGGAAGCAGATTAGGAAAGAAGAACTAAAACCATAAGCCTATACCCTAAGCGATCTAACACAGAACACCAACTCCTAGAAGCCAAACCAAAAGTGGCTTTACCTTAAGCGACCTAACATGGACCACCAACCCGTAGCGGCCAAACCAAAACCCAATTTACCCTAAGCGATCTAACATGGATAAAAAACTCTTAGCGGCCAAACCAAAAGCCGCTTTGCCCGAAGCGATTTAACATGGACCGCCAACTTCTAGTGGCCAAACAAAAAAGCCGTTTTACCCTAAGTGATCTAATATAGACTGCCAACTATTAGTAGCCAAACCAAAAGCCGCTAACCCTAGGCAGTTAGCCCTAAGTGGACTGAAATAGACCAACCAAGAAGAACATAACTAAAATCATAAGCCGCTTACCCTAAGTAGATTGAGATGGCTACACTAATGTGAGGTCGACTTTAAGCCAATTTAGAGCGGCCAAACCAAAAATTGCTAACCCTAAACGGATTGAAACAGCCCAACCAAGAAGAACTGCCACTTATCCTAAGCGGCTAACCCTAAGCGTATTGAAATGGATAAACGAATAAATACTAAGCCAATTCAGAACGGCCAAACCAAAAGCCACTAACCTTAAGAGGCTAGCCCTAAGGGGACTAAAACAGATTAGGAAAGAAGAACTAGAACCATAAGCCTTTACCCTAAGCGATCTAACACGGATCGCCAACTCCTAGAGGCCAAATCAAAAGCCGCTTTACCCTAAGCGAGCTAGTAGTAGCCAAACCAAAAGCCAATTTATCCTAAGCAATCTAACACGGATCGCTAACTCGTAGTGGCCAAAAGAAAAGCCGCTAACCCTAATTCGCTAGCCCTTAACATATTAAAACAACGAAACTAATGTGGCCAAAAACCAATTTAGAGCGGCCAACTTTAGCCAACGTTACACAACCAATTCCTAACAGCCCTGATAGTACTCTAAAATGCGGCTAAAGAGATTAAGATGGCCAAACCCTAATAATGTAACCTAAAAGGCAAGTTTTAAACGAATTAAGATGGTCAACCCTAATAATCTAACCTAAATGACAAGTTCTAAACGAACGAAGATGATCAAATTAGCCCTAACACTATAAGCTAAAATTATATCGATCTCTAACCTAAAGCATTCTAACACTAGTTGACCATATGTCGCTAACATAATTTAATACAATAGGTCACAACTTAAAAAGTACTGCGTAAACTTTAAATAAAATTACATAAATTTAAAATAATTATATATAAATATATCTAAACCAAAACAACTCACTAAATTTTCTTTTTAAGTAAATATTTTTAATTAAATATTTTTGATAAAAAATTTCAATATATTTGTTTGTTTATGATAATATTTAGTGAAAATTGAATAATGATAAATTTAATTTAAAATTTTTAATATAGTATTTTATTTAAAAATGTGTGTGCACGTAATGTTTAATCTTGTGCAAATATGTGTGTGTGCGCGCGTGCAGGAAACGAAAAAGATAGAGCACTCACATTTGGCCTATGTGAGTACAATTAGC
This sequence comes from Adiantum capillus-veneris, assembly GCF_014529385.1. Lineage (NCBI taxonomy): Eukaryota > Viridiplantae > Streptophyta > Polypodiopsida > Polypodiales > Pteridaceae > Adiantum > Adiantum capillus-veneris. Next base: position 143,026,078 of record NC_140945.1, read on the forward strand.
TTGGGAGATTGTTGCAAAACCTACAAGAAAACACACACACACACACACACACACACACACATAAAGACACAATCAATTTAACATAAATCTTAAAAAATAGCTTACCATATGGACTTGATACAGACCATGGTAGAGTCCAATCACCTGAAACCATGAGTAGAAGTCCCCCCCTTGACTATAACATAGGTGTGTGTATGTACTTCCCTCAAACAACCATCAGTGTGAGACATACCAGAACTTGACCAAATAACAAAGGGTGGTCTTACCTCTGTATATGTGGCAGTGTCTATAACCCGTACAAAGTTTTTAGCATGATAGTAATAGACAATTGAGAGGCTAAAACAAGGAATTGAAATTGATATTGACAACATACCAAATTTGAAATAAACCTATGACACTAAACATGTAAAATCGACTTTGAACTCTGAAGATTGGTGATGGACCAATTTCTTAAAAGAAAATCTTCTTCATTCTTGTGGTTGCTGAGGTGTTTGAGCATGTCATAAATCGTGCTTGGCACTTTGAACATGCCTATGCACCGCATGTATTGCAAACTGCAAACTATCACCTTCTTGATCTATAGTACCAAAATTTTCTACATCTATCATAGCCCTTCGCAGATAGTGCCCTTCACATACAGTGTTGCAGATGGCTTATGCTTCCTTTTGATATGCCGTGAACACTCCTCGCCAATTCACCACTTGCTGCAAAACAGGTATCGAGTACGAAAAATAAGAATAGGGTGTGAATAAGCTCGAGGTACCGAGGGTAAGAAGCTCGTATGAATGATCTCTTAGGTTCGTCAAATTAGGTTGGCCACTTTATAAAAGTGTGAAACAAATTAAAAAAACTCCCTCTCAGTAGCAGTGTTGAGCAGAACAACAGCACGATGGCGGGTTGCACTTGCAGCAGGCTGTAGAAGCCGAACAAGGAGCCGATGCAATGTCGAAGGTTGTACTTCAAAGCATGGCAAAGCTTTTGATGCTGGTTATGACCATGGCCGCGCAGGTGAATGAAGCGACTTTTTCCTCGACAAGCAGCCGGTCCCGCAAAGCCGATGCTAGGCTCTAATACCAGTTGATGGGGTTGCAGGCCTAAGGGGGGTGAAAGCCTGAGAAGTGCCATGGCAAGGAGGTGCGGTGCTCTGGAGATAGCGTGCTACAGAGAACAAGAGAGAGAGAGAGAGAGAGAGAGAGAGAGAGAGAGAGAGAGAGAGAGAGAGAGAGAGAGAGAGAGAGAGAGAGAGAGAGAGAGAGAGAGAGAGAGAGGCTCGGTAGAGCAACAAAAACACAAAGATAGCACACTATGATTGATACTTTGTGTAAACATAACCTTACATATAAACCAATGTTTGCCATGCAAACTTAACTTGCAATTGGACTACTAACTGCATGTTATAGGGCTTGTACCCACCAACTAGACACCGGACATTAGACATTCCCACAACTGGGCTTGCATACCCAACAAAAGCAACGGGCTCTCTCTCGCTCTCGTGTTGAAGGGAAAAAGGAAGTATCTCCCTCGCTCTCGACTAAGAGGAGAAGAGGACTCAATATTTCTCTATAGTGAAGGCTTTAAGACTCTCACTCTCTCGACTTTGGTGGGCAAGGACAGATAAGATTTTTGGGCAAAAAGCAATCAGAGCTCGAATTTTGGCAACGCAAGGCAAGAAGGAAGGATCTCAAAGGATCTCAAGGAGAGATAGAGATATTGTTGGTAATTGAGGCAGTAGGAAAAAGAGAGCTCTTGAGTATTATCGAAGCAGGGAAAGATCAACATAAAAAATTAAAATTTGTAGAATCCAAGAGCAGATGGAGCTATAGTAAAGCGGCAGGCAAAAATTTTCTTCACCGACATCAGTCTGAAGGTTGATTAATCATCTTATTAAGCCTCGGTGTCGTTAATGGCCTTGTTAATCCTATAAAACGGGAGCTTAAACTCCTAGTTATTAGATGATCCAAGTGATGGTAATAGTCCGCCTTGGCTAAGGATTAAGTTATACTCAAAGTATTATTCAATTAATTGATGATTACAATGATTGCCAGAGCTGTCAGTGTCTCTCTTGACACCTCTCACAACTAGAGGCCCGACACCTTCCCAACTCACATTTTATACACATATCCCTTGACACCGAGCTCTTTTCGTGGATATGTCACATGATATGGTTTTGCCCACTAGATTTTAAATTTCATTTTGGGGGGAAATGTGAATTCAAATAAATAAGCCGTTTTGCCTATTTGAATTCAAAAGTTGTCCTTAGATTGATTTCTTAATACTTGAGTTTAACTTCTTTAAAGTGCCAAATAAAGAGGCCCTCCTAGACCCCATTCTCTTCCTAATGCATGTGTGATGCATGGTGCACCAAAAGGCATCATCTTCAAAATTTACTAAGTCAAGTAGCTAAGTGGACCAATGAGAAGTGAGATGCTAAAAAAGAAAGGCACCTCTATAAGAGGTTTCTTTTGTAAACATTTGAAGGGAATTTTTTGACAGAGTGCACTATGCATGTGGAGGCAAGAGGCAGAGTGTTTTTGTTGGAAGCATCCATGGTGATGGGCCTTGGAAGATTGTAAGTGTTTTTTTGAGCAAGATCATGCTCGTTGCACCCACCCTGTTTGGTTTTGATTCTCCCTGTCTCTTTCTCTTGCTCTCATTAAGTTTTGCAGTGTTGATAGTGGAGATGTGGCCCCCCCCCCCCCCCCCCAAATTGGCAGTGTTTTGTTAAAGAGAGTGAGGTAGAGTGGTTGTGTGCATTGAAAGATTCAAGAAGAACCATGATATAGTGTGTGTGTGTGTGTGTGTGTGTTGTGGCAATCTTGTCAAGTGTGTGTGCATCATTGGAAAGAGTACACGAGAGGTCTTGCTAGTGTGATTGGTGTGTTTTTGAGAGGAGAGACGTGCTATCAAAACCTAGAGCTATATAGGGGCCACTATGTCTGTGTGAGGTGTGTTTCCCATTCTCCCTATCCCCAATGTCATGAATATGGTTGTAGGTAGTAGCCCATGTGTAAATTGCTTTACTAATTGAGTCGTTCTGAAGCTATTGAGGTGGAACATCAACTTATTGAGTACCTCAATAGAGGGTTTATTCAACTTGGTTCCTCACCATGGGCATCTCCCAATTCCAAGGGTAGATGTGCTATTTGATAAACTTGTTCATACTCGTAATTATCAAAAATAGATATGTAGTCATGGTAGCATCAAGTACAAATTACACTTGCTAATATACCTAAACAATTATGAATTTTTGATTATGCCTTTTGGTTTAACCAATGTGCTATCTACTTTCATGATGCTCATGGATGTTTTGAAACCGTATTCAAGCAAGTGAAGAATGAACGCCCTTATCTTTTACATCTAGTGCTTGGAATCTAGTTGAATTGGTTGATCTCTTGCTAATTGCAACCTTTTGTCCTCTTTGTCATTGGTGGAATAAAATTAGAAGATTTTGGAGCATTGGAGATGTGTGCATGAGAAGGAAAAAAGATGACTAATGGTAGAGAGTTGCAAAAATATGAAGGTATATACAATGGCAGTCATGGTTAATTTTAATGATCTTCTCCATGCTAGATTTGCTCCATGCTACTAATGGTGGTGTGTGTGTGTGTAAGAAAAGAAAAACATGTAAAAATGAATGGGTTGTTTGGAAGTGCATGAATTCATTTTAGGGGCCAGGGCACTAGAGAGGCTTGAATAAGCCCCCAAGGTCATGATCATTGGTCCTTGGGTCCTTTTTTTTGATGTCTAAGAGATGAGAGAGAGAAAAATGTGGCTCAAAAATGAGGAGAGAGAGTGAAATTCGAGCTAGGATTTTGTTGAAAAGTGTAGAAGCTGCACACATGTCACCAAGCTCTTGAAAGGTATGTGTACCTTTTTCCACATGTCCACCACGACTTTGCATAAAACCTATAGTACCAAAAAAATATCCTTTTGCATAGGCTTGTTGGTCTTTGAAATGCATAACTCCTCCTTTGAAATCAAATGTGAAGCCAATCACCTCATGTCCTTTGTATTCAAGTCTCCTTACTTCCCTAGAAATGTATATGTACTTTGAGAAAACTCATCCCAAAGCTATTTTCCTAGTGGAGATATTACCAACCTTATTTATTTCCCTATGGATATATACAAGGAGTAGCATATAAAGCTATATGGGTAAGCTTAAAATAAAAAAATATAGGTGAAGACATTTTTATTTATTTATTTACAAACCCTCAACTAAAATATACATATACAGAGTCACATTTATTAATAACACACACCTAAAGTTAATATAAAGCAAAAGGTGGGGTTTCCATGAGAAAGATTGATGACGGATATTTATCCCACCATTTCACCTATGTATATATAGCTTAATAGAATTATGTACATACATGCATATTCCGCTTATTTGGGCTATATTTTTTATTTTTTCTATTTCTTTTCTCATGATAGATGGACCAAAAAATAGCTATCACCATATAAAGAATAGATTTCCTATTCCCATGATAGAAGATATATTCAATAAGCTAGAAGGGTCTTCCTAATTTAGTAGTAGAATAGATCTCAAAAGTGGCTATCACCATATAAGGATAGTGCTTGAAGATATTCATAAGACGGATTGTCAAACAACTTTTGGGCTATATGAATTCTTAGCACTCCCTTTTGGACTTACCAATGCATCAGCTACATTCAATCAAATGATGGAAAGGCTCTTTAGACCTCATCAAAGATTCATAGGAGTGTTCTTCAATGACATTATCATCTACTATTGAGGACCATAAGAAGCATCCTCATGTAATATTTCAAGTTTTGAGAGACAATAAGCTTTACATTAATTAAAAAAAAGTGAGTTTTTCATAAAAGAGATTCAATATTTAGCTCATATTATCTCTCTAATAATGGACCCGAAAAATTTGGAGGTAATAAAAGAATGGCCCTATACCAAAATGAATCTACACAAATTGAGAAGTTTTATAGGAATGTGTGCATAGTATAGATACTTCATAGAAAACTTCTCATTTATAGCAGGCCTATTGTATGATCTGGCTAAGAAAAATGTTAAATTTGAATGGTCCACAAAAGAGAATGAATCTTTTGAAGATATAAAGGAAAAGCTTATCTCTGAACATGTTCTAATATTACCAGACCTTTTAAAGCCTTTTGAGATCTAGTGTGATGCTTGTGGACAATTCCTTGGAGCTACTTTGCTTCAAGAAGTGCATGCCATAGCATATAAAAGTAGGAGATTGGATGAGCAAGAAAACAATCTAGGCATATATAAAAGAGAGTTGTTAGCTATTTTACATGCCCTAGATGCTTGAAAGCATTATCTCCTAAGAACTCCATTTATTTTGTGCACATATTATCAAAGTTTTAAGTATTTATTGACACAAATTAAATTAAGTGATGAGAAAATGAGGTGGGCAAATACTTTCTCACAATTTAATTTTCATATTGCTCACATCACTGGTAAGCACAACCAAGTGGCCGATGCACTTTTACAAAGGCCAAAAGTGAATGCTTTATCAATAGCTACTCACAATGATCTATACTCTATGATAGATGAGTATGCTACATACCCAACTTCAAATATATAATGTTAGCTATTACACCAGGGAAGAAAGAGGAACCATACAATGTGTAATATGGTTTTATCTTCTCTATGGCAATAGGCTATGCGCTACACATAATTTATGTGAAAAGGTTTTATACAAATCTCATGTTTCATCTCATGCGGGACATAGATGGATCCAAGCTACTCTCAAGGGAGTGTACATTTATTGGCCAACAATGAAGGCAGTCTTACCAATTTACGTTGCCAAATGCATTGTATGTCAAAAGACAAAAATTATTATAGAGGGAAGCAACCTTTCTTACTCCAGCAATAATTGCCTATAGCTGATTCCCCATGGGAAAGTATATCCATGGATTTCATCTTTGGATTACCCAAGTCCATACATGGGAATGCGGAATACAGACAATAGTAGATTGGTTTAGCAAGAAAGTGCACTTTATACCGATCAAAAAGAGTATAAAAGCACACCATATAAAAACCCTCTTTATCTCCTAGGTCTTTAAGTATCATGGCTTACCAACATCTATAGTATTCAATATAGATCCAAGAATGACCATCAATTTTTGGAAGGGTCTCTATGAGAATTTTGGTACTAAATTGAATTTCTCCTCGGTCTATCACCCACAAACGGATGGTCAAAGTGAGATAGAAAATTCAACCATCATTGATCTACTTAAAGCCTATGTTATGAAAGTAGATCCAAGGAAAATTATTTACCCTTAGTAGAGTATGCATACAATAATACTTCCCATACTTCTATAGGAAGACACCCTTCAAAGTAATTGAAGGAAGACCCAATCTCCCATTGATAGTCAAGACATAGAACATATTTGCTAGTACTGGTGAATATAGTAGAGATCTTAAAGAATCTTTTAAAAAGATCAAAGAAGCTATATTTGTCATGGAATAGAAGAAAATGGCTACTATTGATAAGCATAGACAAGCCTTGAACTTCAAATAAATGAGTGGATATTGCCTAAGTTTCCAAAAGCATACCTAAGTCACACTACATGCAAGGGAACACAAACGGCTAGTTTATTTGAATTCAAAATTTCCCCCTAAAATGAAATTTAAAATCTAGTGGGCAAAACCATATCATGTAACATATCTACGGAAAGAGCTCAATGTGTAGATTACAGATCTATAATCTCCACTCAAGTTGGAGGTCATATGTAGGAGTTATGGAAGGCAAAAAATCATAAAGTTGTCCACTTACTTTTTGGAGGGAGAAAATGCATCCTTTGACCACTCTTACACACCCACCATTCTTGCACACATGACATGCATCTATTTGTCAAAATGTTAATCACTTCCATAATCTCATGGCATATAAATAGGCCCTCCTAGACCCCATCCTCTTCCTTATGCACCCAAAGAACCAATGATTGAGGAACCACCTTAGTTTGAGGGTCAAGAAGAGATTTTGTAGCTAGAGAGCATCTTATGACATGAAGATAATGTTTTAAGAAGTGGTAAGACTATCCGACTGTATCTTGTCAAATTTAAAAATAATCCTTTTGAATATGAAAGGTGGATGCAAGACATCTGTTAACTGAGTCAACGTCAGTTTAACAGAAGCTGCTAAAGACCAAAGACGTACGAATGCACACCGAGAATGAATAAAAAAAAGCAGTAAAGATTGGAGTTACACATTTTTCACGATTTTCCAAAATAGTCACGTATTGTAAATTCCCAATTTATTTCAAGCCATTGTATTATTATTAATGTGTTACGAGCTCAATGGGAGTTCCAAGCTGTAAAGAACATATCAGTTAGTGTGCCTAGGTAGCAGATTCAGTAAGTGGTGGAGCCCTAAAGGCCTTGAGCACACGGACATTGCATGTTTTTACCCTAGGTATATAAAGCAGTGTGTAAAAGAAATTAGGGATCTCAAGTCATTTGTTGAAAGCACTCTTTGGTGAAGATCTCTTGAGGTGTGTGGCTATGGAGTCCTCGAGCCTCTCCTTGCTCATGAGACTTGATTAACACTAATCAATGATTCATTCTCTCTCACTATGCCTCTCTCTTACTTCTTATGATTGCATATGATGCTTAGATTAACTAGATCTTAAATAATTAGTGGTTAATCCCTCTCTAATCTTGTGTGATTGACCTCTTTTGCTAGTATGTGCATGTAGGTTTGATTGGAGTGTGGTGCTCGATAGATCTATGTGTGTGTGCTTGCGATGAGTGTGTTGCATGATAGGATTAGTGTTGTGTGCGTCTTGCAATCGTAGTGTGTGTGATTGGGTTGATTAGAGGTGAAGAGAAGTGGATATGGAGATTGCCCTTCATTGCGGCTTAGCTCCTCCATAGGCCGAGAATCTCACCTCGTAGAGTTAACCATTCGTGTTGCCACGATTAGCTCACTAACCATGTGAGTGTTTCCATGCCCTAGCCGGGTAGCTCATCCCTCCGGATTGATATTTTGTTGGTCATTGGAGCTATTGCAATGATGGGACCCCAACATTTGGCACCGTTTCCAGTGACGATGGCCTACGCTAGTGTAATTGTGGCATAATCGAATGTGTTCCCTCACTAATTTCACTTGTAAATATCATAAAACCTTCAAAAAATCCCAAAAAACTAGAAAAATTTACAAAAAATGATAAAAAAATCAAAACTTTTCCAAAAATTTATAAAAAATTGTAAAAATACTAAAAAAATTCAAAATTTTATTAAAAATTAGAAAAATAAAAAGGAAGTCGTCGAAAGTGCCAGTAAAAGACAGAACGAGCTCGAAAAAAGTCAGAAAGAAGCCGAAAAGTAAGAAGCACCACCGAAAGAAATCACCCACGAGCAAATCACAAGCCAAAAAGAAAATCTGAGAAGTACACCGCAAGCAAGCACAAATTGAGAACAACGACTGGAAAAAGCGAGCGAAACGACCAACTCAAAGCCGTGAGGGACAGACAAATTTCTAAATTTATCAAAATCAAGCTGAAAATCGACAAATCACGGTGGGTTGCAGATTAATCTGTTAAAGGCCCATTTTTTCATCGTTTCAAATGGTTGCAACTATTTTTGAAATTGTCAAGCTAGAGTTAATCAACTCTTGCGAGTCTGAAGAGTAGTCAATTGCAAAAGCACTTTGACTAAAGCAATTTAATCAAATCGAACAGGAGAAATTCTGCTAATCAACACTAGCATCTGCTAGGGGGAAATTTTTTACAGAACCCTTCAACATGGACTCTTTTCGAGCTGAGAATTCAAGTACAACAAAGCAAGCTAGTAGCAGTGGCAACACATGCACAACTGCAACAGAGAAAATTTTACAACTATATGGATACAATGGAGACAAAGTCTTGTACACAGATACAGAAGGCCATAGATATTTAATGAGCAGTAAAACCAGCACAAAAGCCAAGATCTTATTGATCAGAGTAAAGCGAGATTCAAAGAACTCCCAAATGTTCACAGACTTCAGTGGAGCCAGGTATTGCAAGCTTAAAGATGAAGTGTAGATAGAAGTGCAAAGAATTGACCCAAATGCTTATCCAAAAATCTGCACAAGTACGCAAAGCATCTATTCAGTGCATATGCAATCAGGATCATTGTACATGGATTACAGTGGTCAAATCTATAACCGAGAGCCACTAACGGAAGATCCGACAGATTAACCAATAGAAGCAAGTCTAATTGGAGAATCAAGCCAAAGACGGTACAAAGGTCTAGATGGAGTAGTCTATAACTTGATGCTTAGTGTTTTGAAAGAAGATGCCGACAACTTGACAAGCATAGAAGCCGAAGCTTCTCAGCCAGAGCTTGACATGACATAGCCAATTGAAATACCACCATTCATGGCGTATTGCTCAGATTGTGGACAAAAAGGTGGACATTTTGCTGAACATTGTCCAAGAAATCTTGACAACAAGGATACATCAACCGCCAAGCAAAGTACAGAGCACATTGGAAATGCGAATCTTGATGTAAGTGTGTTTAACTTGTCATTTTTAACGCAATCAGATGATTTTGCATTACCATTAGAAGCACAGTTCAAAACACTGCAAGTTCAAAATCAGCATAAAGATGCACAGGCACCTGAAAAACTTAAAATTGATTTTTTGAACAACAAATACTTGCATGAATTTAGTCAAGGTATCGAGATATCAGCAAAGGTTGAAAAGACTATTAAATTTGCAAATGATTTTGCACCCATTGACACAAGTGTGCAATCATTCACGAGTCTAAGGGACACATCAAACAAAATGATGTTAGCTTTGTATGGCACATATAATTCATATGCACACTATGAAGACCAAAAAGAAAAACTGTACAAAAAGGATTAACAGTGTGTTTGAACAGCCCACATACCAGCTCATAGAAGTGCGTCCAGTGATAGATCAGAAAGGATGGTTTTGTTTCAGAAGAAATAATCTATTATAGCCCATCCTCTCTAAACCTGAAGGATATTACCCGGGTGAACCCAAAAATCTATTCAGAGCCAACATCTCCTCCATTGGAAATCAAGATTTGCAATTGTCACCAAATGAGCATATACTTTGACCAAAACAGCACAGTCGTAGATATAGACGAGAGTCTAGCATCTATGATGCCTTGGGTCCTAAAACCACAGAAGCTCATATCATAGGAGACCCATGTGATAGACAATATCAGGGAAAAGATAATGCTATCTACAACTTGACTCGGGAAATAATTTGTCATGTTTCTCGAAGATACATAGGAAACTATGTAGAAGGTTTACAAATTCCAAACATCAACAGTGCTACCCAAAGTGTATCTTCACAGTCCCCAAAGGTGAGACTAAATCAGAGCCAAACACTTTTGAACTCTTACAATGAAGCATGCTATAGTGATCACCCTAGGAAGGGGGGGAGTTGTAAATCCATCAAGCTTAGCTCTAATACCAGGAAATGCTACACTAGTTAGAAGCCCTAGAGCTTCTAGCCAACATACCTCTTCAAATCAAAAACCATTGAAAGATCATATGGTTGTTGGAAGTTTCCAATTGACCTAGATTCCATCAGAGTCTACAGACAAATGCTCATATGAAGATCATCAGGGACAAAAGTTTCAACTGATCTCCACAAGTCAGAGTCAAAAGCAGACAAAGCCCATACTGTTCAAACATTTACATGTGATCAAGCTCACATATGCATATCAAGATACACATGGTAACGAATATCAGCAAGGTCATGACCTTGTAAAAACCCCTATGGATGGCCCGACTGAAGTCAAAGACTATTTGAAGATGATGCAAAGCCTCAAGCTGCCAGAACAAGTGACAAAAAAGTCAAAGTCAATGAAAGCTAAAGTTTGAAAGGCTACACAAAGGTCACCACCAAAATCTCCTCCAAAGAGACAAATTCTTCCAAAAAGTACAATGGATATTCTAAGATCAAGGGTTACTCAGATGCAAGAGGACAATGCTTATCAGTTGTTGCAGACAAAAAGTGCAGTATCACAGTCAATGGAGTCAACATCGATTGAAGTACGTGGTCAAAGCAAAGAAAATGCAGATAAAGTTCAACCAAAGGATGTTGCCATAGTAAAATAAGTCAATTCATACACAGATCCTGAGAAGATCAAGTGCAACATTGTTGGTGAAAACGGAGAAAAGCTGCCAAGAGAAGTAAAGCTAGATTTTCAGTTAGACAAGAACCTCATGTCTTTATGCACTTGGAAAAGATGTGGCAAACCACAGCTGGAAGATGCTCTTGAATATGTGAGCATATGTGGAGACAAACGAGCAGAATGCTACAGAATCATCTCCACCACCATTGAAGTAAGTTCACAAAACCTCATGTCTTTACGCACTTGGAAAAGATGTGGTGAACCACAGCTGGAAGATGCTCCTGAATATGTGAGCATATGTGGAGACAAACGAGTAGAATGCTGTAAAATCATCTCCACCACCATTGAAGTAAGTTCACAGATCATCACAGCCCAATTCTATGTGATCACTACAAAAGATATGCCAGACAACATCATCATGGGAATACCAATGGCCCAGAAGATGTTAGACATACAGAATGCAAACATGACAAAGTCATCACATAAAACAAAGAATGAAGACCAAGACTGGTCACCTGTGGACGACAACACAAAGTCCTCAACCACAGTTAAAATGGAGACTTATATCAAAGCAGATCTTATTGAAGATGATTCATCTCCATCAATCAGAACTTCAGAAGAGCTTAAAGCAAATCAGGAAATAACAAGTGCAAATCAAACAGAGCCAAGAGCAACCACGCAAGCTATTGAGCAGAGAATGCCACCAAAGCCAGAAGTTAAGATGAAAGAGGTTGAAGACAACCAGGAAGCAATAGGAAGTCCAAAGATCAATTACTCATTGCTAGTCTAATCAACTGATGAAATTCACAGTGGAACACAAATTCTCAAGTTACCCTCCATAGAGACACAATTAGATCACGATGAGACCATGGCAAAAGCAGGACAAAGATCTTCAAGAGAACCAACAATGAGAATAGCTGTAGTTCTCAACAGTACAAAAGGAGAAAGTGTCAAATGCAATGCTCTATTGGATAAAGAAGCAAAGTGCAATATGGTTGCAAACAACATCCAGACTATTCTAGAGATTACTCTAGACAAGCCAGGTAACAGAGAAATCATGGGTAAGGCTATAAGTAAAAAAGAAATGGTTGCTACCCTTAGCATCCAGAATCTTGAAGAGCACATAAAATTTCAAGTGAAGCCTTTGAAGGAAATGCTTGCAGATGTAATCCTTGGACATCAATGGCTAGACCAACACAAGGCCTACAAAGAAGATACAATGCTAATACTATCTTTTTCAAGAGGTAGCCAACAATAGTTAAAGGTACCATTAATGTCATAAAATCTAATATCTAACCAACCCAAATGATTTTCTCATATTAAATTGATCACTTAATGTGGGAGAATAAACGGGAACAAGTGTTAAGATATAGATATGTGCTTATAGATCTATCTCAACACGGGGCCAATAGTAAAGGGGCCCAAATGGGAGATGGTCTATCAAGAGCAAGGCTAACCAATGGAGCATAAGACCTTAGGGTTAGCTTCATTGAAGACCTCCAATAATGTGTGAAAAAGTCCTTTGACCTTAGGTAAGCTAGGGCTGAGCTTGAGGTGGGAACCCGGCCCAAGCTCGAGGTGCTTGACCTGCTTGAGGTGCTTGTCGTGCTTGAGGTGTTTGTCCTAATTGAGGTGCTTGATTAAGGTGCTTGAGGTGCTTGAATTACTCCATGCTTGAGGTGCTTGACTTGCCGCTTGATTAAGGTGCTTGAGGTGCCTTGACATGCTTGCCTGAGATGCTTGTGGGAATACCTCCTAGTCCAAGTGCTTTGTCATGCTTGATGACTAAGGTGCTTGAGCTCCTAAAGTCAAAAAGATCCCTACAAGGAGGGGGGAGAGTCTACAAGGGGGGGGGATGAGAGAGAACACACACACACACACACACACACACACACACACACACACACACACACACACACACACACACACACACACACACACACACACACACACACTCAAGGGAAGCCCCATCTTGAAGAGGCAGCAAGGACACTTGTCAAGTTCCTCCTCATGTTGCCCTCATGGTGTGCCTGAAGCCTATTGGTTGGCCACCCAAGGGGTCCAATGATAATTTAGGATATTTAATTAATTGATTTTGCATTTATCAAGTCCTCTCTCTCAAAGGGGAAAGGGGGACACTTGTCCCAAGGCTACCCCTGTTGCTTGTAATGGCTCCTGCTTGTGATTGGCTAGGCCTGGAGGGGTCCAATGAGCTTCAAGCATGAGCTACAAGGGGGGGTCGACCCAAGCAAGCTAGGGGGGTGCTTAGGGGGTATACGCACCCACACACACTCACAAACACTCTGATGGTGTGCTATGCAAAGTGCAAGAGCTCCCTCTCCAAGCAAGTAGAGGTTGAGAGCCTACACCAACACTCTTGGCTATGGAGTGCAAATCCAACCAAGAGCCATGCTTCAATGCTTGAGCTTGTCATCTCCTTGTTCTTCATTACTATGCTATTATGTATGCTAGCTCAAGAGTTATGATAAGTGAGGAACTAGCTCTTTCTCGTATGAAATGTTTCTTCTTCCTCTTCCCTACCCTCATTCCCTGCTAGCTCTCTCCACCTTTGAAGGTGTTTGAGGTCTTGGGACCGAGGCTTGGTATAGTTAAAGCTTTCTTCAAGTTTAGGTTATGCTATGATGGTGATGCATGAAGATTTCCATCTTCATTGCTTCACCTAGGTCACAAGGAACACAAAAAATGTATTGTAACAAGTCTCTCTTTATGGGAGAAATCATAATACAAATGCCTATTGGAGGGGGGACCGGATCCACATAAATCCGGTCCTCAACTTTTGTCATGTTCTCTAAATTCTCTCTCTTGCAAAAGTATTGTCTATGACAAGTTAACTAATTGCTATGATTATGTTGCTATCTTCAATTATGTCTACCCGCTATGCTCACAAAATCATTTCTTGAAAGTATTCTCATTAAATTCCGCTACTCTCAAATTGAATAGGCAAATTCCATTACATTGGTATCAGAGCATTTGGTTTCTCTTTTCTTGCTTAAGAAGAGAGGTCCTTAAGTAGCCTATAAATGGTTGATGTTGTTAATTATAATAGAGTAAGTGGAACATGGATCTAATATCGGTTTTGTTAAGCCCACTATGTGGGGGATGGTGCACACCTTGGGAGCTTTGGACTTAATAATGGAGTCATTTTAGACTTGCCTACGGCTTTACCATTATTGAGCCATAAGAAGTCCGAAAGGAGCTAGCCCTTGGCAACTCTGCTATGTTAGACCTACTCCTTTACTCTCTATAATTAACCACTTTGAGCCGTGGTTGTAGATACTTAAGAGCCGATTTTCAAAGGCTAAGAGGAGTGGCAACTAAGGTTTTGGATTGGCAAAGCATACACTAAGTATAAACATAAATTTTGTTAACATGGCTGACAATAATCAAGAGAGTAGAATGAACATTGATAGCTTTGATTTTGCACATGAAGGTGCTAATGATGATGCTCCCATGTTTGTGAATTATCTCATCACTAGGTTGCAACAAGCTATGGGCAACCCTGTTTTGCAAGCCGAAGTTACTCAACAACTTCGTGCTTATGGAATTTCCCTTCCTCTCCCAGAAGAAAGAGAGCTTAGGAGGCCTCTTGAAGAGACCCCTAAAAGAAGACTCTCTCCCATTCGAGAGGAGGAATCCAAAGAGAAAGAAAGCAATGACAGTCTAAGTTCTTCTGAAGATGTGGCTCCACGAAGACGGCGGTCTAGACGATCGCCTACTCCTCCCAAGAGGAAAAGAGCAACCTATAGTCCTTCTCCTCATCACTCTGAAAGGCAAGAGAGGAAACAAAGGAAGAAAAGGGCTAGGAAGAGGTCACCCTCTTCTCCTTCTTCTTCACCTTCCTCCTCTTCCGATGAAAGTTATGGTTATTCTCCTAGAGAATACAAGAGGGGAGGACATTGCAAATCATTTCTTGCATGGCGAAGGTCACAAAAGCTAAAGAAGTTCAAGGAGGGAAGAAAGAGTATCTCTTTTCTCACCTACGATGGCACCTTTGGTGCTACCGACAAAGTGTTGGCCTTCATCTAGCAATTTGATGCGGCCTTTGGGGACGAGGGCTTCACAAATTCCTCCAAGCTACGCCATGTAGCTATGCACTTCCAAAAATCAGCTCGTCAATGGTGGGCTAGCCTTCGTGGCAATGAAGAAGCCCCAAAGACATGGAAAACTCTACGAGTTTCCATCATGAAGCAATTTCTTCCAAGTGATACTAAAGATAAAGTTCTTACCGAATGGCGTGGCTTGAAGATTCTCTCTCATGAGTCTATCAACAAGTATGTAGACAAGTTTTGGGATTTACATCTCAAAGCTACTGTCTTTCAAAAGATAGACTTTGACGAACAAAGACAACAATTCTGTGCGGATTACCTGAAGAGATGGCCGAATACATCAACTCTCAACGGCCCGGTACTATTATCGAAGTAATCCACCACACCATGGTTGCTTCACGCATCAATTTCCATCAAGGGGCTAGACGTAATGTCAAGCCCATGGAAAACAAAGATAAAAATGATGCAAAGGGGAAATCCAATGCTCAAAATAATTCCCAAGGCACTTCCAACAACAACAATAACAACAACAACAACAACAATCGGTCCAAGGAGAAGGGAGTTTACAAAGGTAAAAACAAACTCTCTCCTGAAGAGCTTGAAGCTTTTCGCAAGGACCATAAGTGTTTCAAGTGTGGAGAGCAAGGACATGGCTATCGTTCTTGCCCCAAGAAGAATACTCGCAATGAGACTCCTAGGGCTTCCACCATAGAAGCTCCAAAAGAGGATGGTCATTGCAAAGGATCATCACTTTCCTATGCGTGGGGAAAGGTAAGAGAGCATGATTCCTTCATCTTGTTTGACCCAGGCTCTAATCTCAACTTCATATCAATAGAGTTGGCCACCAAGTTGGGCATTCAAGCTTTTGAGATGGGAGATATAGTAACAGCCGATGCAGCTTTCAAGGGACAACAAGCCTCTGTTACTCCCTTGATTGGGAAGTTGAGGCTTCATGTCCAAAGCTATGTCGACAAAGAAGACTTCTTCATCTCTCCTCTCCAACATCAGGATGTTATCCTAGGGGCACCATGGTTTGATCGCATGGCTGCCAACATGAAGTTCCCTGAAAGGAGAATTTACTTCACCTACAGGGGAAAGAACATGTATATAGATGCTAGTGAGCGTGGTCGCACTATTCCACTTGTAAATCCTCTTTCTTTTGATAAATCAATGAAGAGCTCAGTTTCTGCGTACATGATTTATGTCAAAGAGTCTCTAAAAGCTAATAATGTTTCATCAAATGAAAATGATAGGAATCAAGAAGAGTTAGACTTGTCTACTTTTCTAAAAGGATTCCAAGATGTGTTCATCGATGATATCCCTATGGACCTACCTCCAAAACGAGGGGATGATGACCATCGTATTGAGCTCCTTCCAGGAAGCTCACCGCCTAACAAACCTCCTTATCGAGTCTCACAAGCTCAACAAGAGGAGATTATGAGGCAAGTATAGGAATTGGTAGACAAAGGGATGGTGAGGCCTAGTTCCTCTCCCTTTTGTTCTCCAGTCTTTTTAGTGCAAAAGAAAGATGGTACATACCGTATGTGTGTGGACTATCGAGCACTAAACCATATCACTATCAAAAACAGATTTCCCGTGCCTCGAGTAGAAGATCTGTTTGATAAGCTACAAGGCTCTACCTACTTCAGTAGGATTGACCTTAAGAGTGGCTATCATCAAATAAGGATAGTGGATGAAGATATCCTAAAGACCGCGTTTCGCACAACATTTGGTCTTTATGAATATCTAGTCATGCCTTTTGGCTTGACTAATGCACCAGCTACTTTCAATCGTCTCATGGAGAAAATTTTTAGACCATATCGTAAATTCACTGGAGTGTTCTTTGATGATATCATCATCTACTCCAAGTCTTTGGAGGAACATAAGCAATATCTCCAAGTGATTTTTCAAGCCTTGAGGGAGAACAAACTTTTTCTCAACCAAAAGAAAAGTGAATTCTTCCTTCAAGAGATTCAATATCTAGGTCATATTATCTCTCACGATGGTATTCGTATGGATCCATCAAAGTTAGAGGTAATAAAATCATGGCCTAAACCTAGGAATCTACATGAGCTAAGAAGCTTTATTGGTATGTGTGCATACTATAGACGCTTCATAGTAAAATTCTCTCAAGTAGCAGGACCACTACACGACTTAACAAAGAAGAACGTTAAGTTTGTATGGACTGCTAAGGAGAAAAATGCTTTTGGAAAACTCAAAGAGAAGCTTACTTCCCAACCAGTCCTCGTGCTTCCGGATCACTCAAAGCCATTTGAGGTCCAATGTGATGCTTGTGGTGATTGCCTTGGAGCGGTTTTGCTTCAAGAAGGGCATGCCATAGCATATGAGAGCCGAAGGCTCAATAGTGATGAACGAGTCTTGGGCATTTATGAGAAAGAGCTTTTAGCTGTTCTACATGCCCTAGACACATGGAAGCACTACCTATTGGGGACTCCATTTATCCTACGAACCGACCACCAAAGTCTCAAGTATTTCATGACGCAAACCAAGCTTTCCGACAAACAAATGAGGTGGGCAAATTTTCTTTCGCAATTTAATGTCCATATTGCTCACATAGCTGGTAAGCACAATCAAGTTGCCGATGCACTTTCATGACGACCAAAAGTTAATGCGGTGTATATAGCTACTCACAATGATCTATCCTCTATGATAGATGAGTATGCTACTGACCCTGACTTTAGAGACATAATGTTAGCCCTTGCTTTGGGGAAGAAAGAGGAACCATTCACCTTGCAGGATGGTTATCTTCTCCACGGCAATAGGCTATTTGTTACCCATTCCCTTCGTGAGAAGGTTATGTATGAATCCCATGCTCCTCCATATGCAGGGCATAGAGGTATTCAAACTACTCTCCGAGGAGTAGAGACGTATTTCTATTGGCCTACCATGAAAGTGGACATACAAGAGTATGTTTCAAAATGTGTAGTATGCCAAAAGACCAAGTATGATAGAGGGAAGCAACCTGGATTACTCCAGCCATTGCCTATTCCAAATTCACCATGGGAGAGTATATCCATGGATTTCATCTTTGGATTGCCCAAGTCTATCCATGGGAATACAGGAATATGGACAATAGTCGACAGGTTTAGCAAGCAAGCACATTTTATTCCTGTCAAAAAGACTATTAAGGCACATCAAATGGCAACTCTCTTCATATCTCACATTTTCAAGCACCATGGATTACCCACATCCATCGTGTCAGATAGAGATCCTAGAATGACCAGTAATTTCTAGAAAGGTCTCTTTGAAAATCTAGGAACAAGATTGAATTTCTCTTCGGCCTATCACCCACAAACGGATGGCCAAAGTGAGATAGCCAATCTTACGATACTCGATCTACTCAAAACTTATGTTACTGAAGTAGATCAACGCTCACAATGGGAAAAGTATTTACCGCTAGTAGAGTATGCCTACAATAATACTGTACATACTTCTACGGGGAAAGCACCTTTCGAGATCATAGAGGGAAGACCTAAAAGTCCCTTGCTACTGAAAGTACATGGGAAGATCTTCGCCGCCGATGAGTATAGCCGTGACCTACAAGAATATTTTCAAAAGATTAGGGAGGCTATAGCCATCTCTCAACAAAGGCAAAAAGCTGCTACTGATAAGCATAGAAGAGCCTTAATGTTCAAAGAAAATGATTGGGTCTTACTCAAGTTTCCTAAGGCTCGATTAAGGCAAACGACGGGCAAAAATCCTACGGGCCATCAAAAGTATTATGCTAAACTAGCAAAAAGATACTATGGTCCTTTCCAAATCTTGAAGCCTATCAATGAGACGGCTTATCAACTCAAGTTGCCCAACCATTGGCTTATACACAATGCCTTTCATGTAAGCTTACTTAAGCCCTACAAAGGAGAGCCACCAATTGAACCAATTATTGAAGACCCTCCCGAAGTCGAAGACCAAGAAGAGGTGCTACAACCCAAAGCTGTCCTTCGGCATGAAGACAAGGTACTACGACATGGTAAGATAATCCGACGGTATCTTATTAAGTTCAAAAATTATCCTTTTGAAGATGCTAAATGGATGCAAGGAGTACAACTTAAGGATAGTATGAACCTTGTCAATGCTTACAATGCTACATTAGAGTAAGCAAATGTACAAATTTCTTTTAAATGACTCATGTTTTTGTCTTATATGACTAGTCCTCTTTTTAATTGTGTACAAATTTAACTAGTATGTATGCTTAGAATCATGTTTGTGATGACGACGTCTTTCAAACACCAAGTAGAATTTGTCACTCTACTTTGGGAGAATGAAATGGACTAAAGAGCAGAAATGCTTGCGGCCGCTATGTCTCCCAAGAACCAAATGGATTAGTCATTCATCTTGGAAAGATGTCGTAGGGTAAAAAAGGGATCCTCTACCGGCTAAGTACGATTGACTAATGACTAAGCCTTTATCTCTTCTACCTCATAGTCGAGGACGACTATGATTTCAAGAGAGAGGTAATGTCATAAAATCTAATATCTAACCAACCCAAATGATTTTCTCATATTAAATTGATCACTTAATGTGGGAGAATAAACGGGAACAAGTGTTAAGATATAGATATGTGCTTATAGATCTATCTCAACACGGGGCCAATAGTAAAGGGGCCCAAATGGGAGATGGTCTATCAAGAGCAAGGCTAACCAATGGAGCATAAGACCTTAGGGTTAGCTTCATTGAAGACCTCCAATAATGTGTGAAAAAGTCCTTTGACCTTAGGTAAGCTAGGGCTGAGCTTGAGGTGGGAACCCGGCCCAAGCTCGAGGTGCTTGACCTGCTTGAGGTGCTTGTCGTGCTTGAGGTGTTTGTCCTGCTTGAGGTGCTTGATTAAGGTGCTTGAGGTGCTTGAATTACTCCATGCTTGAGGTGCTTGACTTGCCGCTTGATTAAGGTGCTTGAGGTGCCTTGACATGCTTGCCTGAGATGCTTGTGGGAATACCTCCTAGTCCAAGTGCTTTGTCATGCTTGATGACTAAGGTGCTTGAGCTCCTAAAGTCAAAAAGATCCCTACAAGGAGGGGGGAGAGTCTACAAGGGGGGGGGGATGAGAGAGAACACACACACACACACACACACACACACACACACACACACACACACACACACACACACACTCACTCAAGGGAAGCCCCATCTTGAAGAGGCAGCAAGGACACTTGTCAAGTTCCTCCTCATGTTGCCCTCATGGTGTGCCTGAAGCCTATTGGTTGGCCACCCAAGGGGTCCAATGATAATTTAGGATATTTAATTAATTGATTTTGCATTTATCAAGTCCTCTCTCTCAAAGGTGAAAGGGGGACACTTGTCCCAAGGCTACCCTTGTTGCTTGTAATGGCTCCTGCTTGTGATTGGCTAGGCCTGGAGGGGTCCAATGAGCTTCAAGCATGAGCTACAAGGGGGGGTCGACCCAAGAAAGCTAGGGGGGTGCTTAGGGGGTATACTCACCCACACACACTCACAAACACTCTGATGGTGTGCTATGCAAAGTGCAAGAGCTCCCTCTCCAAGCAAGTAGAGGTTGAGAGCCTACACCAACACTCTTGGCTATGGAGTGCAAATCCAACCAAGAGCCATGCTTCAATGCTTGAGCTTGTCATCTCCTTGTTCTTCATTACTATGCTATTATGTATGCTAGCTCAAGAGTTATGATAAGTGAGGAACTAGCTCTTTCTCGTATGAAATGTTTCTTCTTCCTCTTCCCTACCCTCATTCCCTGCTAGCTCTCTCCACCTTTGAAGGTGTTTGAGGTCTTGGGACTGAGGCTTGGTATAGTTAAAGCTTTCTTCAAGTTTAGGTTATGCTATGATGGTGATGCATGAAGCTTTCCATCTTCATTGCTTCACCTAGGTCACAAGGAACACAAAAAATGTATTGTAACAAGTCTCTCTTTATGGGAGAAATCATAATACAAATGCCTATTGGAGGGGGGACCGGCTCCACATAAATCCGGTCCTCAACTGTTGTCATGCTCTCTAAATTCTCTCTCTTGCAAAAGTATTGTCTATGCCAAGTTAACTAATTGCTATGATTATGTTGCTATCTTCAATTATGTCTACCCGCTATGCTCACAAAATCATTTCTTGAAAGTATTCTCATTAAATTCCGCTACTCTCAAATTGAATAGGCAAATTCCATTACAATTAATGCCAGATTCAGAGTTGCAAAATCACAAGTTGAAGATAAATCTTGTAGATAAAGGTAAAGCTAAAGTGGAACTTGCACCGATTAGCAAAGAAGGTGTGGCAGCATATGCCTCTACATCAAAGAACCCTCATGGATCAACTTCTTCAAGCAAGTCAGGCTTTCAAACTTCAAGTCAATTGCTGACCCAACGGAAATCTCTAAGGAGACACCCATAAAAACAAATATATATCAGTCAAAGTACTCATGAAAGCAAAAGATAGTCAAGAAAGTGTTTGTTCCAAGCACTTTAGTCAAAGTCAATGATCCGGTTTCGATTAAAGAAGGAAAATCAACACAGAAAGACAAACACATGGGATAGATAGCATCACAATGGAGCTTAAAAGAACATGAGTACTATGGAGGTAATAGACAAATATGGGTTCCAAACCACAGTTTAGGGCATATGAAGTAATGTCAAGTCCCTCCCAAGAAACAAGGCCCACAAGGTATCAACCTCGACAATATTCTAGGATACCTAAGAAGCAGGTATACAACAAAACAACATCGAAAGATGTTGAAGTCTACCACATCTCACAAGAGGATACACAGATCTCAAAGAATTTTCCTCTTGGACAAGGATTTTACACAAGTTATACAAAGATTTGGCTACCAGTCAACCACAAGCCAACTGCAACTACACCAAGCCTGCATGAAGATCTCAAGAACTCAACAAGACCTATAGCTAGGCAAAGTCAAAAAAGGAGATACGAAGGTCATCAAGACATTTGGTTTCCTAAATCTTCCAATGCTCCTACTTAAAAGCCAGATGCCGATAGTGAACAGAGGCCTACAACAACATAAAAGAATCCTATAAACAAGCCCAATTGGAGAATCAAACAGGCAATGGAGTCTTCACAGTCAAAGAAGGACAACCCAACCAACGTGAATGCAAATTCAAAGATGATAAAATAGGTATGGCAAAAGAAACCTTCAATGCCAACTTGGTCCTTCACTAATCCTCTTTTTGAGGATTCAAGCTTACTTTTACCTGAAGAAATGTTTGTAGTAAGCAGAAGAATGTGAAAATTCAAGTCGCTAGGGTGAGTCGGGCTACTGAGCCATAAAATGAGCAAAGCATTAGTCCCAAAGCTTCAAGTCATATTAAAATCTCTGCTAAGAGTCGTAGTTATTAGGCTTACGCTCAAGACGGATAAATTGAGCATATCTATGTCATGTCACTCATGCTAGATGAGATGAGCATAAGAGTCGAAGTCTATTAGCTTAAAATTGGTGGAGTATTGTAAATTCACTCACGCACAATGCACAGTAAGATGAGAGCACATATCCTCATCAACGAAAACCATTCTCGGACAAATCAGCATCCATCTTTACGGCAGCTAAGACTGGCAACAGAGGTGCATGCACATCAAGAAGCAAAGTTGCCTCACCATCTTTCTGAAAAACCCCTCAAAATCTTTCTTGCACATCATATTGTTTTCCATGCATTTCTGTGTATGCATAAATAGGATGTCCCATCATTAGACATGTGTACTAGAAACTCTTTTTGCTTCCACCTATGCACCTTGAGTGGACTACAACAACAAGCAAACCAATGTTCCATCATGCTACCCTCTCATATTTGCTGCCTTTTTGATTCCATATCTATTAGCAAATAATCCCTTCAGTACTTTATTAATATCTCCCATGCTAATAAGTCCTCCAATAATGTGCATATCCCAAAGGCACTTTTTCCCACTTGGTTTTTTCCCTTCCGTCATCCAGGTTATAGACCCTAATTTAGAACCTCATCATTCTACTTCTCTTATAGATACTTTTCATAAATAAACAGAAGCCTCATCATTATGCTATTACAATGGACAAATGCAACATCATCTCTCACATCAGACATATTCGGACCAATGAAGATGCTGCAGCAAAGTGAACCTCATCAACAAATTCAACGACCAATGAAGACAATAAGCCCATCAACCACCAATCAAAAACCTTCCACAGCCTCCACGAACATTTTTCAACAGTGCTGGAGGACGGGCACTAAAATAGAAAGGGGGGAATGTTAACTGAGTCAACGTCAGTTAACAGAAGCTGCTAAAGATTGAAGACGTATGAATGCACATCAAGGGTGAATGCAAAGAAGTAGTAAAGATTGGAGTCACACATTTTCCATGGTTTTCCAAAATGGTCACGTATTGTAAATTCCCAATTTATTTCAAGCCATTGTAATATTGTTAATGTGTTGCAGGCTCAATGGGAGTTCCAAGCTGTGAAGAACATGTCAGTTAGTGCACCTAGGTAGA
This sequence comes from Adiantum capillus-veneris, assembly GCF_014529385.1. NCBI lineage: Eukaryota > Viridiplantae > Streptophyta > Polypodiopsida > Polypodiales > Pteridaceae > Adiantum > Adiantum capillus-veneris. The sequence continues at coordinate 143,049,689 of NC_140945.1, forward strand.
AGATTCAGTAAGTGGTGGAGCCCTAAAGGCCTTGGGCGCCCGAACATTGCATATTTTTACCCTAGGTATACAAGGTAGTGTGTAAACGAAATTAGGGTTCTCAAGCCATTTGTTGAGAGCACTCTTTGGTGAGATCTCTTGAGGTGTGTGTCTATGGAGTCCTTGAGCTTCTCCTTGCTCATGAGACTTGATTAACACTAATCAATGATTCATCCTCTCTCACTATGCCTCTCTCTTACTTCTTATGATTGCCTATGATGCTTAGATTAACTAGATCTTAACAATTAGTGGTTAATCCCTCTCTAATCTTGTGTGATTGCCCTCTTTTTCTAGTGTGTGTATTTAGATTTGATTGGAGTGTGGTGCTCAATAGATCTATGTGTGTGTGCTTGTGATTAATGTGTTGCATGATGATAGGATTAGTGTTGTGTGCGTCTTGCAATCGTAGTGTGTGTGATTGGGTTGATTAGAGGTGAAGAGAAGTGGATATGGAGATTTCCCTTCATTGTGGCTTAGCTCCTCCATAGGCTGAGAAGCTCACCTCATAGAGTTAACCATTCGTGTTGCCATGATTAGCTCACTAACCGTGTGAGTGTTTCCATGCCCTAGCCGGGTAGCTCATCCCTCCGGATTGATAATTTTGTTGGTCATTGGAGCTATTGCAATGATGGGACCCCCAACAACATCCAACTAAAGGATAATGTAAATTTTGTAAATACTTACAATGACTCTAGACAAAGGTAAGTATCACGTATAAGCAAATTATATTTTATAAATATTTTTTTCTTGTTTTGACTCTAAGATTTCTTTTAAAATTTTATAAATTTTAATATATAAATTTTTCTCATTTCGACTCTAATATTTCTTTTAAATTTTCATAAGTGTGGGTCCTCTAAATGCCTAGAAGGCTCAACAATTTAGGGTGACTGCAATTTCCATTTGATAGTTGGAGAATAAGTTGTCTATTTACTATTCCCTTGTGTAAGTTGCTCCATCCACCTCATTGCTTATCTATAAAACGGGACAAGACAACCATATATGAATAATATGATGAGTTTAGATGACCAATTATTGCATGCCTGGGCTAATACATGTTGTGGCTTTGTGAAGTGTTAGTGATTAGGGAGAAGTTATTTAGTAAAGACTATTGTGTGTGTGTGTGTGTGTGTATGTGTGTGGATTATCATAGCCGTAAGACCTATTATGCCATGCTAAAAATCCTTTAAGTAATGTGTGTGTGCGTGTGTGTGAGAGAGAGAGAGATGTAGACATGTAGTAGTGTTAGTGTGTATACGCGCTTCACCAGGGGCACTTTTCTCCCACTGGGTTTTTCCCCCTGGACATCCGGTGTGAAAGGACACCTTATCTCTTAGGGTTTCATATAAGCTTTGTAGCTCTGAGTTTGTATACACTATTATTCTAATACAGAGAAATAGACTACAGAGATCTCGTACGCAAGCTCTGTGTCTTCTCCTTCTCCATCTTCTTCCTACTCTGAGTTGCTGTCTTCCTTCTGTTTCCTGTTTCATCATCTTCAACAATTGGTATCAGAACAAGGTGATTTCCAGAACCTCTACTTGCGTTTTCGCGTCCGCGCGCGCAATCGCAGTTTTCACGCAGTTTTTGGAAAATTTGCTCGTGGGAGCATCCTCGACGCTCCGAGAGTATTCTGACTAGGCGACCTGGAGTTTTACCCCCCTTTCGAAGCCGTTCTAGCCCTCAGAATTTTTTTCTCAGCAACGTAGCAGAAGTTACTTTTCGGAGGCGTTTAGATCAAGAGGGTGTGCTTTTTGATAGATTTTCTTCAGGTAAACAGTTCTTTTCGGAAGCAGCTTGTCTTAGCTTTGTGTTGAGATTTTGTGTAGAGTTTTGCTTGCATTGGAGAGGAGATTTGTGAATCTCTTGGAGGTTCTTTTGCTCTCTTGTGTGCATCCACAGTATGGCTCAATCTACGGAGAAAGAGATTTTTGGTGCGTTTACATCCGAAGACAAATGGGATGGTACCAACTATTCTCTTTGGTCTTTTATGGCCAAAAATGTTTTCTTTTGGTAAAGGATTGTGGGATTATGTATCTGGAGATGAAGTTCGTCCAGGTAGCATTGCACCTGCCACGCCTGGTCGTGGTGCAGCTGTTGGTGCAGGACCCTCACAAGTCACTCCAGAGCAAAAGAGATGGGATACTAAAGATGCACAGGCTATGGCTGTGATTGCCTTAACCATAAAGAGGACAATCACACCACATATCAGATCTTGCAGAACTTCTGAGGATGCTTGGAACACTCTGCAAGCTATGTTTAGAGGAAGAAACGCTGCCAGAATAGAGTTTTTGAAGAAACAACTTGACAAAATACAGATGGACGAAGGTGACGATATTGTCGAGCATCTGACAAAAATCAGGGATCTTAAAGAGCAATTGCTTAGCATTGATGAAGTGATTCCAGAGAAGGACTTGGTTTCCAAAACACTCAATTCACTACCACCATCTTATTTGACTTTTCAGACTTCTTGGACTCTATCTTTGCAAGCTAATCCTGAGCCTCTTCATTTTGAAGAGTTAGTGGCTTTGCTATTGCAGGAGGATCAATCACGTAAGAACAAGTCTTTATAGGTGGATAGTATGGATCATGCTCTTGTTGTACATAACAAAAACAAGGGTAAAGAGAGTGCTCATCATTCCAAGTCTAGTGCAGGACAATCTTCAGAGAAGTCTAAAGGTGATTCCGACAAGTCCAAGAAGAAAGGTAAACGTCACTACTGCAAGAAACCTGGTCACTACATTAGTGAGTGTAAAAAGAGAATTGCTAAAGAAAAGAAGAAAGAGTCAAGTTTGGTTGTTTCAGCTTCTGGTGATTCTTCTACAGCTAAAGAAGAGTCTGCAAACTTTGTGCAGGATTCTTATGCTTTCGTAGTATGTTCAGATTTTTCTGCTTACAGTGTTGACAAGACACAAATGATTTGGTACTTTGATAGTGGTACATCCAGGCATATTACTTCAAGGAAGGATTTGTTTTGTTCATTGGATGCAGCTCCAGCAGGAAAGAAGGTGACATGTGCAAATAATGCTTCTTATCCAATCAAAGGCGTTGGTAAGATTTTGATTACCATTTCAGATGGTTCAGATTTATGCTTGCCAGATGTCTTATATGTTCCAGGGATCAAGAAGAATTTGTTGTCTGTATCCTCTCTTGCAAAAAATGGTCTTCGGGTCATTTTTGAGGATAACAGATGTGTTGTACGAGATCGAGAGAATGGTTATTCTTTTATCACTACAGGTACACTGGAAAATTGACTATTTGTGCTAGATCGTTATGAAAAGCAGATTCAGGTATGTATTGCAGAAACAAAGACTCAGGCCATGCAGGATGCTGAGTTGTGGCATGCTAGATTTGGGCATGTTAGTTATGGCAGTTTGATGACTTTACAACGTCATAATATGGTGCATGATTTGTCTTTATTGGAGATGCCACCAAGACATGTATGTGAAGGTTGCGTTCTTGGAAAGATGCACAGATTTGCATTTTCGTAGGATGGTTCAGTTAGAGCGACATGAAAGTTGCAGCTTGTACACAGTGATGTATGTGGTCCTATGAGGACGCCATCTATAGGAAACAACCTTTATTTTGTGACCTTCATTGATGACTTTTCCAGGTTTTGTTGGGTGTATCCACTCAAAGCAAAGTCAGACGTGTTTGCAGTTTTTCAACATTATGTCGCCATGGTTGAAAATGAAACAGGTTGCAAAATACAGACTCTTCGTACCGATCGAGGAGGTGAATACATGTCAGGTGCATTTAAGGATTTTTTGGGAAAGAAAGGCATTAAACACCAATGCACTATGCCATACACACCACAACAGAATGGTGTTGCAGAAAGGAAGAACAGTTCTTTAATGGAGACGGCTAGATGTATGCTCAAGGCTAAGAGTTTGCCTCATAAGCTATGGATGGAGGCAGTTGCTTGTGCAGCACATGTTTTGAACAGGTGTCCTACTCGTGCCTTGAAGACCATTACTCCATATGAAGCTTGGTATGACAGAAAACCTTCAGTCAGTTATCTTCGTGTTTTTGGTTGTCTTGCTTATGCTCACATCCCTCAGCAGTTACGTGGGAAGCTTGATGGTAAGGCAATCAAATGTATATTTGTGGGGTACAGTAGTGGAAGTAAAGGTTATAGACTTTACAATCCTGCTACAAACAAGATTTTTGAAAGTCGTGATGTAATTTTTGCAGAAACTACTGCTCAACCTATGGTTGCTTTTGATGTACCGCATATGCAGACACATGATGTATTTGAAGGTTTGCTTCCTTCTTTTGTGGAGAATCAAGAATCACAAAAGGTTGATAATCTTGATCAATCTTTTGATCAGCATGTGACACCTCATGATGTAGAGGAAATTGTGCGTGAAGAGCAAGAAGTTCTCAGGGAAGAAAGAACCTTGCCTAAATGGGTTCAGAAAACTTTGCAGGATAGCAAGTTGGATGCACCGTTGCCACGAAAAACACGTGTTGGTACTACTTTTGGCAGAGAGCATGTAGATTTGGCTTGCTTTAGCACTCTTTGTGATGCAGATGAGCCTGATTCATTTGAACAAGCTTTAGAGTGTGTTCAGTGGAAAGATGCTATGCAACAAGAAATTGATTCTATTCATAAGAATCATACATGGGATCTAGTGGACTTGCCTACAGGTAAAAAGCCTATTGGTACAAAGTGGGTTTTTAAGGTAAAAAGGAAACAAGATGGTACTGTTGACAGGTACAAAGCAAGACTTGTGGCAAAAGGCTATGCGCAACAGAAAGGCATAGATTATGATGAAACCTTTTCTCCTACTTCTCGTGCGTCCACAGTTAGATCACTAGTTGCAATTGCTGCTCATCATGGTTGGAAAGTGCATCAGTTGGATATCAAAACTGCTTTTTTGAATGGTGATTTGCAGAAAGAAGTTTATGTAAGTCAACCAAGTGGTTTTATTGTAAAAGGTCAAGAGCAAAAGGTATGTAGATTGCGTAAAGCTTTGTATGGTCTCAAACAGGCTCCAAGAGCATGGTATGAGAAGATACATACTTATTTGATTGGCAGGGATTTCAGAATAGTCCAACAGAAAGTACTTTGTATGTCAAAAAGAGAGATGGAGTTCTCATTATGCTAACACTTTATGTGGATGATATGCTTCTTACAGGCAATAATGCAAATGAAATTGAAGCGTTTAAAGATGCTTTGAGAAAAACCTTTGAGATGTCTGATCTTGGTTTGCTACATTATTACTTGGGTATTCAGTTTGTGCAATCAGAGGATGGCATATACATGTTGCAGGTAAAATATTTGCATAAAATTTTGGACAAGTTTGGTATGCAAAATTGTAAACCAATCTCTACACCCGTAGAAATTGGATCAAAGTTGAGCATGCACGATGCTGGAGAACCTTTTGATGTACATACTTATGCAGCAGCGGTTGGTTGCTTGATATATTTGGCAGGAAACACTCGTCCAGACATTCAATTTGGGGTTTCACAAGCAAGCAGATTTATGCACAGCCCAGGTATGCATCATTGGCAGGCTGTGAAGCGCATACTTCGTTACCTTTCAGGTACCCCTAATCTTGCCATGTTCTTTCCAAGGGGGGATATGTATGGAAAGCACAGTTCTATGCAGCTTCTTGGTTACAGCGATTCAGATTGGGCTGGTGATTTTGACACACGACATTCCACAAGTGGCAATTGTTTTTTCTTGGGAAATGCATGTATATCTTGGCTAAGCAAGAAGCAACCCACAGTGGCTACATCAACTTGTGAAGCTGAGTACAGGGCAGCTTTCACGGCAACAGTTGATTGTGTATGGATACGCAGGTTATTGGCAGATCTTTGTGAGTGCCAACAGGCACCCACTACCATTTTCACTGAAAATCAGAGTGCTATGGCAGTTGCAAGGAATCCAGTATTTCATGCAAGAACAAAGCACATAGAGGTTCACTACCACTATGTCAGGGAAAGGCTACATGCAGGGGAGATCACACTAACTTACTGTCCTACACAGGATAACATTGCAGATCTATTTACGAAGGCATTATCACGAGAAAAGTTTGAAGATTTCCGAAAAGCTTTGGGCTTACTCTCATACACATGATGATCTGCTATCTTGTACGGATTCACACTATCACTACAGGGGGGATTTGTAGACATGTAGTAGTGTTAGTGTGTATACGCGCTTCACCAGGGGCACTTTTCTCCCACTGGGTTTTTCCCCCTGGACATCCGGTGTGAAAGGACACCTTATCTCTTAGGGTTTCATATAAGCTTTGTAGCTCTGAGTTTGTATACACTATTATTCTAATACAGAGAAATAGACTACAGAGATCTCGTACGCAAGCTCTGTGTCTTCTCCTTCTCCATCTTCTTCCTACTCTGAGTTGCTGTCTTCCTTCTGTTTCCTGTTTCATCATCTTCAACAAGAGAGAGAGAGAGAGAGAGAGAGAGAGAGAGAGAGAGAGAGAGAGAGAGAGAGAGAGAGAGAGAGAGAGAGAGAGAAGAGTTGTAAGGCCTATTATGATATATTAAAAAACATTTAAGTCATGTATGTCCGTGTGTCTGTTGCTATATTAAACTTAATACATATACACAAAATAATATAATGTTCAAAAGACAGCAGGCTTTAGATAACTAAACAATGAGTTGTACAAAAAATGACCTAGTCCTAGATTCATTTCTTCAATATAATAAGAATGCCTTCAAAGTCAAACAACAACTAAGCTAAAATAACTAGAGTAAAGATAGTATTTTCACCTGCATTCATATAAACAAGACAATAGATTTTTTAGCCTTGAATACGTATTACAGGTGCTCAAAGAACGTATCAATTTCTATCTTTGTGCTACTTAAAATTTATTAACTTACACTACTATCCAAAAGTATTATTTGTATATAGATTAGAATAAATATAATTGTAATACATCAGACGACCATCACCCCTTTTGATGCAAGTGGCATTGCTTGTCTTTAATGTGTGAAAAAGTAGTAAGTTTTATTTATTGTCTAAAAAGTATAAGCCAATCTCAAGTATTTTCAAGTTTTGAAGTTTCCAAATTAAAACCACATTCTCCAAGTAGTATCCATAAGATCTTTGCAAGGCTTATCCAAAAGTAATCATTTATTCAAACCAAGAATACTAATTTTGTTGAATCTAAACTTAATTATGTTTTCACAATGATTTGAGAAGCTATTTTTTGCAACTAAAACCATCTTGAAGCATTTTTTTTCCAGTTTTACTCATATTTTGAGTCATAAACCAAGCTCAAACAATCATGAATCCAAACAATGTATTAATCAATGAAATCACACAACACATCAATCAAAAATTTAGTGATTCACTATGGAAATAAGTATTATACAGGAAGGTGTGTACATAAGGTGTTATAAGGAGCCTTGACTAGAATAGGTCATGTCTAACACATTAGAATTCTGGAGCTATGCACTAACTATATAAGCCAAAAATTCTTCTCTTCAGCAACCATCCAATAAATTAATAGAAAGATCAAAGATCCTTAAGAGAATTTTAGAGATCCAAAACCCCAAGTATTGCACATCAATGCTAGTCACATAACCCACATAGTGATGCCTTCCAATATTATTAGATAAAGTGCTAAACCATATGGCCAATAACCATCTAGTTAGATTTCCTAGGGAAGATAAGAGATATATTACAACCCAAAATGGTATAGAGAAAGTATGGAAAAATTTTGATGGGTAGAAAACCATCAGATAAGTAAGCTAAACTAAGAGGGAGTCAAAAATCAGCCCAGAATACTCTGTAACCAAAACCATTGCCAGAATTCACTAGACTCTTCACCCAATGCACCCTTATATAGTCCAACATATGTCCTTTGCAATCCTCAGTATCAATCATATGCACTTGCTTTCCATAAAAAAGAAGAGAATCTATTAGATGCACTTAGTCACCAACAAAACTAGAGGGATCAGTCATGTGCACTCAATTCCTTGCAAAGGGATTAGTCATATGGACTGAGCTCCCAACAAACCAAGTAGAGTAACATTATCTTATTGTATGTAAGGGTAGTCAAACCAAAATCAATAGGTTATAGCCAACCAATTTTTACCACCTAGTAACTTTAAAACAATAGATTCAATTCAAAATAAGGAAAAATATCCACAAAAATATCCCTACAGACCTTTCAAAAACCATTTGTATCCAGCTGTAAGAGAAATTAATATAAACAAAGCTAGAAAGAACCAGTAACCTAAAAAGAAAAAGCCAATCTAATCACCAAGTTCCATAAAAAGAACCTAGAGTAAGACATCAGTACCAGATGTGAGCAGGTAACCATATAACAATGTTTTGTAGATGTACGTTGGCGCAACCAAACTTGGTCCGAGTTGGAAAGTGATCTATGCGAGGAAAACTTTATAGGTAGGTGCAATGTAGAAGGCTAGAGTAGGTATGGAGTCCCTCGGCAGACCAGTGGTAGCGGGGATGTATGCTCAATGAGGCTTTTTAGGTCAAAAGGACTCAAAAATGGTCCGGTTAGGATGACATTTCAAGGTGCCCAAAGTGTTCAGTCAGTGCTCTAGAATGTGGAGTTCCAGGTGCTCTAGAAGCCGGTCCAGACGGCTCGTCAAACAGAGCCCCGATGCTCAAGATACTGAAGTTCAAAGTTAGAAGGTTTAGCAGATCCTCGACGGACAGGGCAACTGGGGATAGATGGCCCATGCAGATGTCAGTAGAAAGATGTGTAGAGCTCAAATTATGGAGCATGCATGTCTTTTTGGATTACTAATCAGAGCTCTGGATAGCAAGTTATGGCTAGGTAAAGTTTTACCAGGGGCCAGTTATGGGCCAAGTCCTCTGCATAAGGAATCGTGCCATCTGGAATCTTTTTGGCTTTCACAAGGCTCTAGAAGGAGGACATCATGTGAAGATAGCACAAATTGAAGGTTTGTCAATTGGATGCTCGGTCAGTGAGATATGGCGAGTCAAAATTGGCGTCAAATGCTAGGGAGAAGGCTACAGATAATTTTCTTGATTTTTGGCGGCCTCTGATAGCGAGCTCAGAGGGATTAGAAGGAAGATTTTCATGGCCTCAAACCAACGCGGTGGGAATTTGGCACTGCTTTGCGGCTCGGCCATTGGATATAGGAGCATAACATGGAAGGACATCCAGTGCATGCAGAAAAAAGGCGTTTCTTTAGTTAAATTAGGGAATTTTTGGGGAGCTTGGTCACCCAAGGGGAAAAACACATGAGGGCGTGCCATGTGGTCGTCAGATGGCCCCGCATGCAGTGAGGATTGAGCAAAGCACGGGCCATATAGGCCAAAGGCGTGTCCCTTGAGGCTATCACAAGTGGGAGTAGAAACTCCTCACAAGCTCGACAATGGAGTGCTAGGGTTGCGCACCTCGTCTAGTGGAGGTGCAGGCAGACTTTTGGTTGGAAGGGAAGGGGTGGCGCCAGTGGCACATGCGGCCCCGTGGGAGCAGTTGGCAGTCAATGCGATGATGATGTGGTAGTGCGCCCAAAATGGGTTGTGTTTCCGCACTCGAAGGGACCCCCGTTTTGAGGTGAAATTGAAGCCCCCCCCCCCCCCCCCCCCCCCACTAGCAATATCGCTAGTGGTATGGTAAGGGGCAGTCATGCGGTGGAGGTGAAGTGAGAGAGAGGACGGCCGGGTGTTGGGCTCTAAATTGGTCGATGGGGCCAAGTAAGAGGCAGGTCCTGTGCATGACAGAAAGAGTGAGAAAGAGGCCCATCCAAGGAGCAGTTCAAGAATGTTGCTGAGCAGAGCAGAGGGCCATCTAAAGGCCTAGACCAAGAGGGAAAATGAGGAGAGTGAAGGCTAGGGGAAGGAGGATCGAGAAGCCGATCAAAGGGTCAAAAGGAGGAGTCAAAGGAGCAGTGCAAGGCTAGGCCTTCCAAAGGGTAAAGATAAAGAAGAAAAAAATAGAAATATAAAAATGATGCCAAGGGGCACTAGCGACATCGCTAGTGCACCCCCCGTCAAGTTTGCAAAGAGAACCAAAGAGAGCAGATGAAAGCAAAGTGGATCCCCCTTTCCAAAGTTTTCAAATTGGGATGCCAGATGGCCCAATCGGAGAGCGAATTCTAAAGTTGAAGACCCCCCACTATAAAAGTCATTTTTGAATCAAATTAGGGGCTTTTTTTGTGCCATTTGAAGCTTGCAGAGTGGAGTTTTTTGGCAGAGGAGTGTGCTTGTCAATCCTTTTTGTAATTTTTCTTGAAAATGGACATTGTGATGGTAGTGCAAGCTTTGTACATGCCTTTTGAAGCGTAATCAAGCCACTGTTGCCCTGTTTTACTGTCAATTCCCCTCTCCCCATTTCTCTTTATCCTGCACTCCTGTTTCCCCGCGGTGCCGGCAGTGTGGATGTGCATGCATCCCCAGACCGGTGGTGTTTTGTGTGAGAGAGTGAGATTTAGAGGTTGTGTGTGTGTGTGTAAGGGTAGAGACACATCGTGGCAATAGGTGTGCCTTGTGTGGTGGATTTGTGGAGTGTGTAAGCATTGAGAAAAGAGCAGGCGGTGGTCTACTAGTGTAAAGTGTGTTTTTAATGGTGTTTTCTGAGAGGATAGGGGTTTTGTGGATACCCTGATCTATAGAGAGGCCTTTGTTGTTGTGCCGAATGTGTTCCTCCATTCCCCCTCTCCATCTTGTGGTGCCCCCATGGAGGAGCGGTATGATGCTCCTAGACGAGGTCAAAGCGGTGACTTTGATGATGCCAAAGGTGCGGCCTTTGAAGAGCAGGTGCTGCTAGCGATGGCTTGGGCGAGATTTCCCATTTTCATTGGGGTTGAAGATGCAAAAACCTGGCTTCAAGACTATGGATTGTTTGTCTTGGAAAGCGGTCTATCAAGAGAAGACGGTGCGGTACATGTATTCCCGCTCTTAGTAGTGGTAAAGGTGCACAGATAGCCTTGGTGAAGAAGAAAAAACAGATTTTGAAGCCCTAGAGGTGGCTTTTCAAAGAAGATTTGTAGCCTTGGTGAAGAAGAAAAAGCAGATTGTGAAGCCCTAGAGGTGGCTTTTCAAAGCAGATTTGTAGTAGATGCGTAGCTGGATGAAGTAAAGCGGAAGCTGGACGGGTTAAGGCAAAGCTTGAAGGGTGATTTTCAAGCGTTTGAGTGAGATTTCGAAGCCCTTTGGTGGAAATTGATCAAGGTAGCTGCTGCAAAAAATGCCTGGTTTTTAAAGTTGAGTAAATTCATGGATTTCCTGCTTGAGGAAGTGCGTGATAAGGTGCAGATAGATGGCCCCATGTTGTATGAAGAGTCAGTAACCAAAAAGATATTGAAGAAGTGGATGGAGTTTGCCAAGTGTGGTGATGCCAAGGCAGTGTGATGCAGTGGTAGCCGAGCCACACGTAGTACAAAGAGAAGTGCAAGTGTGAGAAGAGCCAAGGGTTCTTTGGTTACAGAGAGACAGGGTTCTTTGGTTACAGAGAGACAGGGTGGTTCTTATGCCAAAGATGCCGGCTAGAGAAGAGCAAGTGTGAGAAGAGCCAAGGGTTCTTTGGTTACAGAGAGACAGGGTGGTTCCTATGCCAAAGATGCCGGCTAGAGCGGCTCCAATTGTAGAGGATGTGCAAGTGGTTCTAGAGTGGACAAAGGATGTGCTACCAAGTTCGAGTGTGGCTATAGAAGCTCCATTGAAGTGTGGTAAAGTCCAAAGAGTGTGGTTTGCAGACGAGGTTGAAGCGGTAAAGCTAGAGGAGATTCTCGAGCTTGAAATAGTGGAAGAGCCTGAGTCGAGTGATAGTAGTTATATAGATGCAGACATGAGGTTGGAGACCGAGTCATCTCAATCCAGGTATGATGAGTTTGACCTCTTGCATGTAAGTGGAGAGGCAATGAATGTGTGCAAGGAGCATCATAGAGTGCAAGCCAAAAGGCATGATGGAGATAGAGCGGATCAGTCTAAACCTACAGATGGTGAAGATCAGGTAAATTGGTGTATGGTGCCATGCTAATGGATATGTTGGTGAAAGTGGCAATGAAGTATGCCATGATGGTGCCACAGGTGCAAAGTCTTGCCAAAAGAGATAGGAAAGCCTTTCCTATGGTGCGGAGCGTGATGCAGCGGTAGAAGAGCAGGTGATTGAAGCCGACAAGAAAGTGGTGCTTATCAACCTTGAAGGCCCAGTTGACAAGGAGGAGCTCGACGATGCTGGGATTGAGTGCATGGCAGGTGAGAAGGGCAGTGCTGAGTCAAAGATAGAGGTGCTTCCTATGAAGTGAGTGCACTCTATGACAAGTGATGTAGATTCCATGGTGGTGTCTAAGCTTTCCAAGGAGCTTTGTGAGTGGTGGCTGAAAGGGATGCTGATAAGAGCGGCTATGCAGTGGTCCGTTGAGCAAGTGCAGGATCTACTGGAGGAGGATTTAGCTTTACATGGTTGGGAGGGTGGGCCAAGTATGTCAAGAGTGTTGGTTGAGAAGGATGGTGAGCACGATGGTGCTCTATTTGGTGTTCTTGGAGGTGCTTTGTTGCGAGTGGGTAGTAGGCCATTGGGTGCATGGAGTGGTAGAAGTATGCTGCTGGCGGTTTGGGTATGTAGTTGGATATGTGCGTGTGGCACTATGCAAGGGTGTTATAGGTCGGTGGAAGAGATCATGCAAGGTGTTTGACCCAGGTGGTGTCTATGCGGTAAAGCAGGGGGTTGGGCAACCCACTTGAACAAAAGCAATGGGTGAAAGATGCTAGGTTTTGTACATATGCTAGGTGCTTTGTGGTGTGCATAGAGTTTGTTTTGGGTGTACAATTTTTGGTGCAATAAGCTTGTGTGTGGTTGAACATAAATGTCCAACAAGGGGGTGGGCAATGATGGTGCAGCCAAAGTTGGTCTGAGATGGAAAATGATCTATGCCAGGCAAAGGTTGCAGGTAGGTGCAATGCAGAAGGCTAGAGCAGGTACACAGTCTCTGGGCAGACCAGTGGCAGCGGGTTTGTATGCTCAATGCGGCTTTTTAGGTCAAAAGGGCTCAAGGATAGTTTGGTTAGGATGACATGTCAAGGTGCCCGCAATGCTAAGTCAGTGCTCTAGAACGTGGAGTTTCATGTGCTCTAGAAGCCAGTCCAGACGGCTTGTCAAACGAAGCCCTGATGCTCAAGATACTGAAGTTCAAAGTTAGAAGGTTTAGCAGATCCCTTACGGATAGGGCAGCTGGGGACATATGGCCCATGCAAATGTGAGCAGGTAGATGTGTAGAGCTCAAATTATGGAGCATGCTTGTCTTTTTGGATTACTAATCAGAGCTCTAGATAGCAAGTTATGGCTAGTTAAAGTTTTGTCAGGGGCCAGTTATGGGCCAAGTTGACCGCATGGGGAATCATGCTATCTGGCATCTTTTTTTCTTTGATAAGGCTTTGGAAGGTGGAGGATTTATGTGAAGATAGAAAAAATTGTCGATTCGTCAATTGGATGCTCGGTAAGTGAGATATGGTGAGTCGAAATTGGCGGCAGATGCTAGAGAGAAGGATGCATATAATTTTCTTGGTTTCTGGCGGTCTCGAATAGCGAGCTTAGAGGGATTAGAAGGCGGTGAGATGTGCATAGCGCCCGGGACCACGTCCCGGGACCAACACGGTGGGAATCTCGCACTACTTCGTGCCTTGGCCATTGGGTATAGGAGCAGTAAATGGCAAGACATCCAGTGGTGGCAAAAAAAGGGCTTTCCTTTAGTTAAATTGGGGAATTTTTGGGAGCTTGGTCACCCAAGAGGAGCAAACAAAAGAGGGCGTGCCACATGGCCATCAGATGGCCCCACATGTAGTGAGGAGTGAGCAGAATGCGGGCTATATAGGACAAAGGCGTGTCCCTTGAGGCTATCACAAGTGGGAGTAGAAACTCCTCACAAGCTCGGCAATGGAGTGATCGCTAGGAGGCGCCTCTGGCGTTGCGGGTCGTCTAGTGGAGGTGCATGCAGCCTTTTGGTTGGAAGGGGAGGGGTGGTGCCAGTGGCACGCGCACTTGTGTGGGAAGAGTCCGCAGACAACACGATGTTGATGTGGTACTGCACCCAAAATGTGTTGTGTTCCAATGTCCTCGAAGGGCCCCCCTTTTTGAGGTGAAATTGAAGCCCCCCCCCCCCCCCCCCCCCCCCACTAGCGATATCGCTAGTGGTAGGGTAAGGGGCATTCACACGGTAAAGGTGAAGTGAGAGAGAGGGCGACCGGGTGTGGGGCTCTGAATTGGCCGAGGGGACCAAGTAAGAGGCAGGTCCTTTGAGCAAGAGAAAGAGTGAGAAAGAGGCCCATCCAAGGGGGAAGGTCTGCCATGTGAGCAAAGGAGCAGTTCAAGAAGATGGCCGAGCAGAGCAGAGGGCCACCTAAAGGCCGGGACCAAGAGGGAAAATGAGGAGAGAGAAGTCTAGGGGAAGGAGGATCAAGCAAGAAGCCGGTCAAAGGGTCAAAAGGAGGAATCAAAGGAGCAGTGCAAGGCTAGGCCTCCCAAAGGGTAAAGATAAAGAAGAAAAAAATAAAAAAAGAAAAATGATGCCAAGGGGTACTAGAGACATTGCTAGTGCACCCCTCCTCAAGTGCAAAGAGAACCAAAGAGAGCACATGAAAGCAAAGTGGCTCCCCCTTTCCAAAGTTTCCAAATTGGGATGCCAGATGGGCCAATGGGAGAGCAGATTCTAAAGTTGAAGACCCCCCACTATAAAAGTCATGTTTGAATCAAAGTAGGGGCTTTTTTTGTGCCATTTGAAGCCTGTAGAGTGGAGTTTTTTGGCAGAGGAGTGTACCTGTCAATCCCCTTTGTAATTTTTCTTGAAAATGGCCATTGTGATGGTAGTGCAAGCTTTGAACATGCCTTTTGAAGGGTAAGCCATTGTTGGCCTGTTTTGCTATCTTTTCCCCTCCCCCCTTCTTTTTCTCTTGCTCTCGTGTTTCCCCACGGTGCCGGCAGTGTGGATGTGCATGCCCCCCTGGATCGACAGTGTTTTGTGTGAGAGAGTGAGATTGAGTAGCTGTGTGTGTGTAAGAGAGACACACCGTGCAGTAGGTGTGCATTGTGTGGTGGATTTGTGGAGTGTGTAAGCATTGAGAAAAGAGTATGCAATGGTCTGCTAGTGTAAAGTGTGTTTTTGAAGGTGTTTTCTGAGAGGATAGGGGTGTTGTGGATACCGTGAGCTATAGACAGGCCTTTGTTGTTATGCCAGGTGTGTTCCCCCATTCCCCCTCTCCAACGTGTTACAGTTTATTAGTAAATCCAGAATTCATTTCATAAAACTAGTCTCAACTATCAATGCCAAAGGAAAATATCATTAGGAAGGCTTCTCTACACTTTATTCCTATATTAGTCATCAGGCCTTTCTAAAAAAGTCCATTGTTCATGATGGTTATTGTATACCTTAATCAAATTACTTCATAATAGAGCAATTGCTAAAGTATTAGCTTGATTTTAGAAGAGCTATTCCTTATGTATACCATATTTGAGCTTAGCATAAAAGACTTATTAAGATCACTAGAAAATATCAGAGTAGGCACGGTAGGAAGGTCAACCAACAACAAGTAATATACATACAACACATTCCTAGCCCAAAAGGTCAAAAAATACGTAACTAGATAGGAAAGAGAGGCCACCCAAAATCAATATCTCTCAATCTAATTGCTAGATTCAGAGTAGTATGATTAGCCACAACCTAAGGAAGCACAAAAGAGTATAAAAAAGAATGAATAATAGCTCTAGAGGATATTAAAAATTTAGGAGAGAACCCAACTATTAGAAATCCCCTAAGGATAATCAACTCAAAACAGAGATAATTGGGAGATAATCAGATCCATTTAATGCTCTCTGAGTAAAAAATAGTGTCATATAGGTTTTGGAATCAATCAAAGAGACCAAAAACAATAGATGTACCCGAGCCTAAACATACATAAGGTACTCACAGAAAGCTAAGAAGCAAACTCATTAGGTATTTGTTATGTGTTTTTTAATATTAAAAACAAGTTTGAGAATGCAGCACCATCTCAATTATGCAATACAATAAATTATTTGTAAGACCAATAAAACGATGATTTTAACCAGTATACACATCGTGGATTGAAAGCCCCAACAACAACAACAACAAGGATGTGATTTTTTTTAAATTTTGACAGTTAATAAGTCATCAATGCAGCGGGTAAGCCCCATCAACACTAGCACCATGAACATTCTTACTATCACCATGTTGAGTATGGAATTCCCTTGAGGATATATACAAATTCATAGTATTTTTAAAAAAATTAGGATAAATACTATGGTGGTAGAGGATTCCTTAATTAAATAAAAAAATAGTAGCCAAGCCTAATACCAATTTTAGTACCATATTATTTAACATCATTATTCCAACAAGGACCAAAAAAGCACCTATGAAGAGGAGGTATTTTAACCAAACTCCATATTAAAAAAATGCCCACAGTCACATGCTTCAGGTTAGGTAAAAAAACCAAACAATGCACTCTCACATTTATCAAATACACTATTGCAAGGCTAAGTGAGGGAGAAAAAATGTCCCTCACCAGTTATATAGTAGCACATATGGAGTGGAATCTAGTTGGGCGCTACCATCCACATCATCAATTGTTGTCCAGTATCTTGAGTGTCTGCAAGCATATCCAAAACCTAGGAAAAATATACACAGTGAGAATCCCAAAAGTTACAAATTTGAGGTAAATCCTTGAATGTGAATCAACGGCCTTAGTAGAGGAGGAAAGCTAGGCCAAATTCAATTCAACACACAAGGGGAACGGAGAAAGAAATAATAGAGAATGAGGGCACAAGTAAATAATTTTAGTACCCCATTATGAATGCGGTACGTGGTATTGCAGGTTCCCACCAAATGGACAAAGTGTAAGTTAAATATCTACCGAGGTTAGTTTCCACACAAAGCGGATAGTATAAAAGATAGACCTAATTCTTAGTAAGCAAGTTAAGAGGGGAGAGAGAAGGGAGCAAGAGGGGAGATAATTATGTTGGGGGGGGGTGGGGGGGGGATGAAAATTCTTTAGGAATGATCCTATCAAGGAAATTTTGTGGCAAATTAGTGACAAAAGTGTGTGTGTACACCCGATTCTCACAAAGAAGGAAGAAAAATAGGAGCTTCTCATTAATTTATTGAGAGTTTTATTGAGGGGATAATCCCACTAGCCGTGAAACCCTTAGGGGTTAGAATGTAAAGCAGATTCGGTTAGGAGGTCAAAATTCTAAATGCTTTGAAATCAAAGAAACCACATGTCTTAATATGATCATAGCATCAAAAGTTCCCTTCAACTAGAGGTAAAAAGTCCAAGGTGATCACCCACAAGACAATATAACTATCAACTCCAATAACCATAGCATTAGCCAGATTCACCCCATAGTCTATCCTTAAGGTATCAAGCATAGGCATACGTGTAAATCCCCATTTTCATCACCAAGGCCCAAGTGGAGGGATGAGATATGTTTAAAATTCCAGGTTGACCATTGAGAAACATGCAAGGTAAATCTTTTTAGTAATCATCCTCATGACAATGTAACCAATCATCTCCATCAAGCCTAGCATAAGTCTAGATTCTTGTTTTGAGGACAATACAAGGTAACCATACATGTTACTCACCCACAAAACCATAGAAAAGCACAGACAAGCGATCTTCTCAAGAATTATGGGAAATCATGTCCAAGAAGGCCTTAGGTCAAGCCGAGTTAAGAGAGATAAATCAATACAGTTTAAGTGTGTGTGTGTGTGTGAAGGATGAAGCAATCACATCCAAATATAGTGACCACGTGTGTGTGTGACCCTCCCCAACCTAGGAAAAGGTCCAGTTGTTGGGGGAGAGGCCACCAAGCAGACCTATTGCCCTTCTAGTGATTCAGTAACCAATTTAATATTACACTTAATCCTAGGGAAATTGTTTTCAGTCAATAATTTTTTGATAAACTTAACGAGTGTTTTCCTAGCAAACTCATTTTATTCAAATAAATTCATAAGTTTGCTTATGTCCATTAGCATGGAAGGCATTATATAAGATGGATAGTATCTGTGATATGCATAACTTGGTAGCCATCTTCAATGGTCTGCTACTTTGGGCTTGAATAAAGGTTATCTTATTGCAAGGTAATTTCTCTTTTTTCCACGCTAGGGAAGATTGATACCCCAAATGAACAACCTATTTAAGGTTATCTACATGCTTAAAAACACAGTAGAATACCGTTGGGATGTCTTCAATATGTTCAAGGGATTTATAGAAAAGGGGTCCTCTAAGGACAAGGGGTTGCAATGCAACAAGCATCTATCCACAAACTTATTGTTTATATACATTAATAGATTATCCATATATTGATATGAATGAAAAAATGCATTGATCATGTCCAATTTTCCTAAACGGGAAAGCTTATATAAAAATTCAAACTCAAACCATCCTAAGTACAAGCTACACCATAACGGTGAGCATGAATCCCCCATGGAGATTCCAGTAAGAATAAATAAGTTAAAAGATAAGAAATATTCAAAGGAATATATCACTTCCTTTGTTTCTTAACTAGCGTAACTTTTATTACGAGAAGGTTTGAATCCCAAAAGTCCAACATGTTTGAGGGTTCTTAAATACTCGGGATGGAGTTCATTAAACTATTAGGACCTGTGTGTGGTATGTCTTCATAGCAAGCTTTTATATCAAAGGTCTAACTATCAATGATGCTTTCATAAAGGTTAACCAAAAAATCATATTGATTCTCAATCATCCAATATGAATTAGGTTTAATGCGGCTAAAAATAATTACTTTGGAGTAAAATCCTTCTACAACCTCATGAAAGGCAATGTTAAGTGCTTTTAGCATTTTCATGATTAATGAAGTAATAGTAGAAAAGACACAATTGTGGGCATTGGTAATCCATCTAAAGTCATTTTTAGGTAATTTAAAGTTTCCCATAATATATGGTAATACTTTGATTTTGGAGGGGTAATATCCATGCTATTTATAAATTCCAAAGGTTTTTTTAATGAGGTTTCCTCACCATTAAGCATATGCTTAAATTTAGGGATAGTGTTCTTTCTCAAGCTGTCATCCTCATAATTTCTTACATATGAACATGGGGGTTTGTGTTGATTTATCTAGCGCACACATAAAGAGAGGTAGTTAATCTCATCTACCAAGATTTTATTCTTAGAAAATGATTGCTGATTAAACCTATGTTTAGGGAACATCTTATGAATGTGGTCATAATTGTCTCCTCAATAAACATAAGGTGAGGTTTTTGAATATTCATACATAATAATTGATAGGTATTTTCTCACACTTTCTTAAATTCTTTAATAATAGGTTTGGGGTTGATTAGGACCATAGGGATGTGATTAAGACCTTTCTTCATCATTTCTTATAGGATAGGATGTCTACGAATAATAGGTTTGGGGTTGATTAGGACCATAGGGATGTGATTAAGACCTTTCTTCATCATTTCCTGTAGGATAGGATGTCTACAAATGTTTGGGTCTAGAGTAAGGACATGTGAACCAAAATGTTTGTAATTCTGTAGGAAGGGTGCAAACCTTTTTGAATGGCTACAAATGCACTCAACATCACAATCAAAATCTACTTGAAAACACATTGTGTGCTTTATAAATTATATAGTTAAGGTCTTTTCCATATTTCCAGCCATGTCCTATGTTGAAGGTATGTAAACTTTTAGGGATTTTGAAATGTATTAACATTTTTTTGAAAGAAAATCGGCACTATTAAATAAATTCATAAATCTATTGCAGTACATTAAATGAATAAATATCTTCTTTCTAACATGTTTCTTTTTCAAAGAGAACATACCATTTTTATAAGTAATCAAATGGCATATCTCGTCTATGTCTTTGTGGAAGTCCAACATTTTTGGAGTGTCAACAAATTTTTCAGAACCACGAAATTTCTTGAGATATTTGCTTGAAGTTGAGTGATCATTTACTCAGTGTGTTAGTGATCCTCTTTCCAAGTTCTTTGCCTTTCAAAGGTTTTAGGATGGTCTCAATGGCGTTGGCAATAAGCAAATTGTGCACCTTGGGATTAAGGGGAGGTCTATGAGTAAATGAGACAAGGCCTTTAGTAGTCTCAATCATATGCTCATGAAAAGCATAGTAAAAAATCATGGAATGACGGATCTCAATAGGTATGGAGGAGACCCAAGAAATGAAGCATAAAGTTGGGTAGGACACTTGAAGAAAATTTAAAGAATCTAGGAGATTTTGAAAAACAACCTAAAGCACATGGTCAAACCGAATGATAGAGGAGTTGTAGGAGGATTGAGGGTCTTGTTTTTTTCATTGACATTTAAGAAAAGGTATGTAGGTATTCCATCAACTCAAAGGGGCCACTTAGGATCCTTGGACTTCTCAGTCCAAGAAGTTATGTTAGTGCGAGCAATAACGACACTATTGGAGCACCTGTTAGGGTCAATATCTGACAATTTAATACTTCCTAGATCAAAGAAAAATCCATAGGTAGCAAAAACTTAGCTTGCAAAGCATATGTTTTCTATTGATCAATCCCTTGATTAGATACACCATACAAGAGTCCTAAAGAGTGAATAGTAAAAGGGGCATAATGATTAATAAGTTCAAAGTCCCAAAGATTATTCACTAAACAAATAGCATCTAGTTCCACTTGTCTGGTAAGGTAGCACACATGAAAAAGAGGTCGATACCGACTTCTATATTTTGCTTAATAGGTAGATGATTAATAAAAAGAGTTTATAATTAGTGGTAGTAGGTACGGAGGAGAAGTAGAAATCTAGGTCAAAATTATCTTGGAACTCAATGAAATAAAGAGAATTTTAAAATGCATCAACTAAAGAAAGAAGGTCAGTGTTATCCTTCCTAGCTTTAACTTGGAGGGCAATCCAATCATTCACTGAGGCAATCTAAAGAGATAAGATGGTTTTGTTGGCAAAGGCTGCATTTGCAAAGTCAATCAATTTCTTGTGAAAATCAACCCCTTTTGTTAGCGGGTCACCATGAGATGGACGTCTGTAGCATAGCTATTTGGCCCTAACATAATATATCAATACTCAAGGAAGTGACTTGGATGGGATATGAAGACTCTTTGAGCTTGTTTGCCCTCAAGAAGTGACACTAATAAGCAAACACATAAATTCAACAAGAAAATCACCACTCCCAGATTGGAAAATTTTCCCATGTCCTTTCTCACGCTCTAGGTCATCATGCCATTTTGATGACTAAACAAACTCAGATCCTCATGAAACTTTAAGGAAAGCTATATCAGGTCTAAGGAGATAAGTCTACAAAGTCTTGTTTGCAATTTGACAAGGTGTACTAGGTCATATACATTGTGATAGAAGAGCCCAAACAGGTCACCCTAAGGTCTAATAACACTTCCTATGGTCAAAACGACAACATTGTCTCTTTTACAGGGCTTTGTGGGAAAAATGATATAGATTACATCAAAATTTGAGACTCGAGCAAGTTGTGGTTGTCTAGGATGGCACCCGTCAGCTACACGTGCCAAACACTCCCCCTTCCTAACCATTGCATGTCCTTGTGCAAGACTTTGTTGCTGCTCTTTAGTAGTTTAACTTCCTCTTCTCCAATGTCTATAGATGAACTTGACAGCATGAGCAACTATGTTGGCTTGGACTGACAAATCTTTACATGGATTGTTCAGTAAGGTGCTTTGGTAGGTTATGTGCCTTGCCTATAGATCCTTTGTCAAGTGATTGAAGTTTGTGGAGTCCATCTCAAAGAGCCCTGTCATGAATTCTTCCTCAAATGTTTTCATGTAGTGAGAGGGGAGGAACATTAGCCTGGTGTACATTCCGATGAAAATATTCTTGGAGGGGTCTTTTGTTTCCCAATTCTAGGTAATGACCTTAGTGCCTTCAAGGAACACTTGCCAAGGGTGTTCCATTGTATCAATGTCTTTAAATACATGTATGTAGGTGATAATAATCTTGGCAATCTTTATAAGAATGTGGCATGTAAGATTAGGTACATCTCTCATCGAAGTAATGACAACTTTGTTAGCAGCAAGCTAACTTGGATAACATTTTTTGGAGATTTCATTGTAAAAACACTTATTATTTTGATGAATCGAGAATATTGTAACTCCTACTTTCTAGATAAACAGTGTAATTGATGAGTTGCGACTACAAGCTTCCAAATTGTATCAGCCTATCTTTAGTTAGAGCTCCCAGATTATTAGTTTTGACCACAAAATCCTTGGCTAAGGTGTAAAAGCCAATTTTTGTAAGTTTTTTATAAGTTTTAAATAATAGAAACACAGCGTGAGCTAACGGCGCTCACTTCTCTCCTTCTCGCACTTCCTACTCCCTTCTTGGTTGTCACATTGCGCAGTCTGTTGCGTTGCAACCGCATGTAAGAGCTCTACGCATTGACGTAAGCATTTCATGGTAATCCGTAGCGTTTGATGTCGCCAACCCGCAGACTAATTTCATCATAAGTAGGAATTTAAGCTTTAAAATCATAAACTAAGTATAGGCGAGGTATTGGGACATCATTGCTAAGCATCTAGATGCATTTTGGGTCGAAAACGACTAGGTCAAAAACTCACTGCTGTTAATAATCGTGATTTTTGCACTTGACCTAAAGTGAGATTTGAGCCCATAATCATGTGTGCTTAGGTCTTATAAACATCTCCTAGAAGTTTCATAACGTTTGGATGTCATTTGATGCTGTAACAGATGTGATTTGTTTGCCGATGAGTGATTAGCTTTTGGTGATTTCAGTCATTTGAGTGTAGCCTGAGTTAGATGCGAGTTGTTTGTTGTTTTCTAAGATATTGACAACCTCTTGTAGCCTCTATGCACTAATCGAGACAGATTCGTTCAATGGATTAACAATTATATTCATGGTTCTCGCTATATCTGCAATAAGATAGGAGTGAGGTTAGACACCCGTCCCACATTTGGCGCCACTGTCGGAGATCGAAGAGACCTAAACTAGGAAAAAACACAAGCGTCTTGTGAAGTTATCCTCTAAATTCCTCTAGGATCTCTTAGAGTCAAAACTTTTGTTTTAAAACCGCATAGCTTAAGATTGTCGTCTTTTGCTATGTAGAGGTAGTTTGGAAGTAGGTTGTACTTGCTAAGTACCTTTTAGGATTTTAGGATTGTAGGATTAGATTAGGATTTTGAGAATGATGGACGAGACAAGTCTTAAGATCAAGGCTCAAAAAACCATAAAAAACAAGAAAACATTGTTTGTGCGCACTTTCCACAACCATGTAGGACTAGGGTAAGTAGAAGATGGGATTTCAGAACATTGCTCTATCCAAAAGAATCAATTTTGATTTGTTTATGTGAAGTTGCAGAATTGTAGGTCTACGGCTACAAATAGCACCAAAAGGTTGTCGGCCACTGAATTCGACTGGAGAGCATGTTCTAAAAGTTGTATGAACCAGTGAGTAAGCTTAAGGATGTAAAAATTTCAAGAGTTCGCAAAAACTCAGATTATTTACTTTTTCTTGACATTTTAGGCCAAACTAAGTTTTGACTTAACTCAGAGGCTTAAAATAGCTAATGAAAAGATAGTCCAATGAAAAAGTTCAAAAAAGTACTCATTTTAGGCCTAAAGTAAACAATCACGATTATTTACTTTCAGCTCAAAAGTGGCCAAGGTTGATACCAGAGACTCTATGCATGTGTACAAACATCTTTTGTAAAGGCCCATAGAATTTGGATCACCAAACTGATCAAAAACTTGGTAAATTTTGAAATTTGTACTGACTGTTAAGAACTTGAATGTAAATTGGAAAAATTTCGTTCAAACTCAGTGAAACTTGACTTATAGGCTTATATTAATGTGATAAACAAATGTACATGCTTAAATGACCAAAAAGATACAAAATTTACCAAAAGTAAATAATCGCAATTATTTACTTTAGTCCCATTTTCAACTTTTTTGGCCAATCCAATATAGCACTAGTCTTAGCATGTTATATTAAGTCCACATATCAATTTTGGTAAGGTTTGGATCATTGGATTGAAAATTGTGACCAAATTTGAAAAGTCGGTCTGCAGACATAAAACTAATTATCCAAACTTGATGGAACTTGGCTAGGGAGCTTAAGTTAAGCTGCTTAGCAGATCTGTGTCAAGATTGTGGCAAAAACTTGCGTAAAAATAGCAGAAGTAAATAATTGCAATTATTTATATCTACTACGAAACCACAAGGTCAAGCATATCAAGTAGACCACACAAATCAATTTTGGTGAAATTTGAATCACAAAAGTGAGACTTAAGCCAGATTCTTGAAAACTGAGTCTACGGACACGAAACAGTCGATAAGTTGAACAAATTTTGTTCAAACTTGGTGAGACTTGTCCAAAGACCTTAACAAGTTGCATGCTTGGAAAATCAAGCCAAAAAGTGTAAAAAAATGAGAAAAGTAAATAATCGTGATTATTAACTACTGATACATAGAGACATACTTTTTTACTTTGAACTTGTACAGTGTTAAACGAACATAATACAAGGCCACTGGAAACTTTTGGGTTCAATAGAATCCAAATTGGTACATGTTCACTCAGTTTGTAGGTTGTAGATTAGTTAGTCCTTTGGCGTTTTGCAAAAGTAGAATCTAAAAGTCTCAACTCCTGACTCACTTAGCTCAAATTGGAGAGATACACATAAACCAGTCACAATAGTTAGCAAAAATTGTACAGTCTTTGTGAAAGATTAGCTAACTTGATTAAAACTAATATATGAATCAGGTTCCAGACAAGGAATTGAAAGCTTGACAAAAGTTGCAATCAAAGTCAGTGAAAGAAATTGATAACAAATCAATCCGACGGTGAGTACTCTATCCAGAGCTTCACAAGTCTATATGAACCTTAGATCTGGTCGTATACTAGCAAATCAAGACATATTTGGAGAGACCGCTAGTAGAGTATCCACCAAAGAGAGTGTGAATCAAGGAGAGCACTTGGACACTATCTTTGAAGAAGTCTCATAAACTTTTTCAGAATCAACATCTGAAATGTCTTACTATTCGACTCATTCAGAAACCGGAATGATAGTGCAATATAACCACATACTCTCTTTTTATAAGACTAATCGCCATGGAGCTTAGGTTTACTTGGTTCCAAATGAAGAGTATGCCATTCGCATTGATGACCATGACATAGAGTTTGAAGAGAAAATCAGGGTAAACAAACAAGGAAAAATGTACATGGATAAAATCGGAACTCAGTATTTACAAGTTGAAAACCCTGACGTGATAGACAAATTTTTGACAATTTCCAAGTAATTTCTTGATCATTTTAGCTCATACTTGAAATGTGGCATGTAATAGGTTTGGACAAGTGATAGGTGAAGTGGAGGTACCATTTTGAAGCCAAAAACATACAAAAGTAAATAAGATTATTTATAGCATTCATTTTTTTTTGTAAAACTTGACAATTTATTGACCTAAACATATTCAATACATCTATAACAAGTCCTAAATTGAATTTGGTAAAGCTTTGTCGTGTCGGCATCACGTTGTGCTTTGTCGACTCTGAAATCACCAATTTCTGCGACTAGATAGCCTGTGGAGTTGTTTAGTCACTTTTGAGGCTATGGACTTGTCTGTTACATAGTCTTGAAGCTACCCATCCAGTTTTGACCTATTTGGAGTCAGTTTGACTTCATATGTCAAATTTGACGCTTTGTAGCCTTCGAGCTGTTTTTTGCCTTTTGAGAGCTTGCCTTGAATGTTTTCATGAAATGATCCATGTACATTGTGTATAGACCCAGTCTGTGAAGTCAGAATCCAATTCTGGCATCTCGCCAAAACCTAGAATTTCTACTTGGGACTCCCCTCTACCCCTGCTGAATGGTCATCTAGTGATATAGAAGTGTTCTATTATATAGGGGCATGCTACATTTCAATTCTTGTCCAATTTGGTTGAGCTGATAGGCCGCTATGGTCAATTTTTGATCGTAGGACTTTGTGCATTGCTCGGTTTCTAGGGTTTTTTCCTTGCACCTATACTTGCTCTTGGCCATATAGGATTGATTATTGATAAGCTTAGAACTTACCCCTCATGTCTTGTGTGAGAGGGAGCTATAAATGAACGACTGTGGACTCCAGAAATCGCGCGCGAAGAAGGTCGAGAGCTCTCTTCTCCAAGGGCGACTAGTGGAAATGAGGTGATTTTGGGCTACCTTGAATATCTATACTTGGACTTCCCAAACTATTTTTCCCCAAATTTCCTTGTTAGTCCTACTAGGCCGTGAAATCTATGTTAGACTCAAAAATCTCTTCAATCGGATTCTGGTAGCTCATTCTGCAAGAATTTTGCGAAAGTAGGCCTTGGCAACCTAATTTAGACTTCCCGCTTCCATCTATTGATTTGATTGAAATTTTTTGTGCATGTCCGCCTTGTCCTATTGATCATCTATGTATCTTCAATTTTTCCATTTGAGCTCATTGCTATTTATTATTAATTTTTGACTTGTTTATTGAAAAAATCAAAGAAAATAACAAAATGAGCTAAAAAAGAAAAGTGAAATCCAATAATTAATAAAATCCATTGAGAAACACAGCTTTATTGTTTTTTTGTGGATTTCTCCATTTTTAAGTCCCAATATCAAGAAAAATTATGAAAAATAATAAAAAAGGACCATTTTTTGATTATTTTTTGATAGTGTATACACTATTTACACTCATCGGGGAGATGTTATCAGTTAAATTTTCCCTGTTGATGACTTTGTAAGGGAATTATTAGGTAATTTGCAAAGTATTACACCTTAACATCAAACTTTTTTTCTCCCTCTTCAAACATTGCCCTTAATTAGTTAGTTCCCTTCCACCCCTCCTAGATGGTGTACTCCCAGATGACTGTATACATGGGTTGAACAATAGTGTCTATGCATAGCCTTGGTTGGCTCTCCATGATTTGAAGATCAATGCAGTTAAAACAATTATGTTGTGCAAGAGTTGGGTCTTATGTAATTAACTCAAGGGTTTCTGATGTCGAGGTTTTCTTTTGTTGTCTTCTAAAGAGAAAATCTTGTGGCTTGTGTGCTCTTTGCTTGATTGTACCATCAGATGCTTTGGCACGCTTATTTCCTCAACCGTCGGTATCAATATTGGTGGTTGTCGAGCTTTTACCCGCCATTGGTATCTTGGTTTGCTTTGGTCCCGAATTTTGGGGTCGAGTATTTTGAGACTTAACTCTCCACTGCTTTATCGGATTTACGGTTTGCGAAGAAGATAAGTGCTCCATTTTCTTCCAAATCCATTTTGTTTTAGATTCCCTGCTCCTCTTTGTGTTTTGAACCTTGGAACCGTCTTTGGTACAGTAGATGATGTTTTGGGCACCCAAATTTGAATTGGTTTGTCCTTAAGCTGTGTTTTTGGTACCCAGATTTGTCTGACTCCTTGCATGCTACTTGTAGCATTTGCTCGTCTATAGGATGAAGAAGATTGAATGCTTTGTGGTTTGAATTGTTGGTAACATCCTTTCCATTCCTCCTTACTTGGTGCACTTGGAACAATGAGTTGTCCGCCTTTAGGTGATAGCTTGAGCTGATTGGTATCCCAATCTGGTACTGCCTTGTACATCTGCATCCATGAGATTCCAAGAATCATTGTTTCATTCATGTGTTCATTTGGTA
Organism: Adiantum capillus-veneris; assembly: GCF_014529385.1. NCBI lineage: Eukaryota > Viridiplantae > Streptophyta > Polypodiopsida > Polypodiales > Pteridaceae > Adiantum > Adiantum capillus-veneris. The sequence continues at coordinate 143,077,292 of NC_140945.1, forward strand.
AGCATACAAATTGATGAGGGCATGAACATCCATGTACTATCACATTTAAGTTGACTACTCCCAATGTCGGTGTTGGGTTCTTGTTGCATCCTTTAATAGTCGTTATTCCTGCTGTCAAAGACTGACTTGTTGCTTTCTTGTACGTGGAATATCTGACTGCATTTACTCGAGCTCTTGTATGGACCAATGCATTTGTGCTATGATTGTTCAGTTGTACTTTGATGCGAAGGTCCATTCCATCTAACAATTCATTATTCGTTGACACACTATCCTTTTGTAATTCCCATAGTCATTCATCTAATTCCAGAGTGTTGATGGGAATAGATTTTTGTTGATTTTTGAGAGCAGCTTTCCTTTTGAGTACTCGAAGCCGAGCTTCCTCTTGGGACTCATCAATAACCTGCTGTTGTTTTATCTTTCTTTGCTTTGCTGCATGCATCTTTTCTAGAAATTCATTGGTTAGTGGAAAACTGTACTTCTTTAAACAACATCTACTAATCCAATTAGCCATTGGTTCACCATCTAGGGTAGACAACTTAATTGCTCCACTTGGGGATACATTTTCAATGATAAATGGTCCATTTCTCTTTTTTTTAAACTTGGGAATGTGTTGCTTAAGGGAATAGACTAAAACTAAGTCCCCTTTTTTGAAGATTTTCGTGACTAGAATCAAAAAACTGTTTTTTCTTCTACTTTTTTGTGCATAGATGTGAGCTACGGCAGTTAGCCTTTGCTCATCAAGATTTTCTAGATCTTCAAGCCTCTCTAACGATTCATGTCCAGTCCACTGAAGATCCTTAGCTACCCTTAGTGCTGGCAATAGAAATTATGTCGGTAGTATGGCATCAAGATCATAAACAAGGTTAAAGGGTTAGCATCTAAAGCTGTTTTGAATGAAACTCAATAAGCCCATAGAGCGGCATGGAGATTCATTTCCCAATTTGAAAACTAACCACTTTAGTCAATACCAAGCTAAGAATTTATTTGTATGCTCAGCTTGTCCAGTTGCTTGTGGGTGATAGGGAGCTGATTTGTTATGGATGATCATAAATTCATTAAGCAGATACTCAATCACCTCATTGAAGAAATGAGTTCCCCTATCACTGACAATTTCTATTGGCAGTCCATATCTTGTTCATTGGTCAACACAAAGAGAAGCTGCCAAGAGAAGTAAAGCTAGATTTTCAGTTAGACAAGAACCTCATGTCTTTTCACACTTGGAAAATATGTGGTCAACCATAGCTAGAAGATGCTTCTAAATTTGTGAGCATATCTATAAACAAACGAGCAGAATGCTGGGGAATCATCTCCACCACCATTGAAGTAAGTTCACAGACCATCACAACTCAATTCCATGTGATCACAGCAACTCAATTCCATGTGATCACAGCAAAGGATATGCCAGAAGACATCATAATGGGAATGCCAATGGCCCAGAAGATGTCAGAGATACAAAATGTAAACAAGATGCAGTCTTCAAAGAAAATCAAGAATGGAGATCAAGACTGGTCACCCGTGGAAGACATTACAAAGTCCTCAACCACATTTTGAATGGAGACTGATAGCAAAGCAGATCTTATGGAAGATGATTCATCTCCATCGGACAAAAATTTAGAAGAGCTTAAAGCAAATCAGACAATAAGAAGTGTAGATCAAACAGAACAAAGAGCAACCACAATAGCTATTGAGTAGAGAATGCCACCAAAGCCAGAAGTTGAGAAGAACGGGGTTGCAGACAACCAAGAAGAAATAGAAATTCCAAAGATTAATCACTCATGGCCAAGTGAATCAACTGATGCAAGTCATATTGCAACAAAAAGTCTCAAATTGCCCTCCATAGAAACACAATTAGATCAAGATGAGATCATGGAAAAAGCTGGACAAAGATCTTCAATAGAACCAAAAATGTCAGATTCAGAGCTGCAAAAGTCAAAAGGGTCGAAGAAAAATCTTGTAGACAAAGGTAAAGCTAAAGTGGAACTTCCACCGACTAGCAAAGAAGGTGTGGCATCATATGCCTCTACATCAAAGAACCCTCATGGATCAGCTTCTTCAAGCAAGTTAGCCTTTCAAAACTTAAAGTTAATTGCTGACCCAACGGAAACCTCAAAGGGGACACCCAGAAAAGCAAAGGTATATCAGCCAAAGCACTCAAGAAAACAAAGGAAAGTCAAGCAAGTGTTTGTTTCGAGCAGTTTAGTCAAAGTCAATGATCCAGTTTGGATTAAGGACAGAAAATCAACACAAAAAGACAAACACATGGGATGGTAGCATCACAGTGGAGTTTAAAAGCACAAGAGTACTATGGAAGTAACAGACAGATATGGGTACCAAAACCGCAGGTAAGGGCATATGAAGTAACATCAAGTACCTCCCAAGAAAGAAGGCCCACAAGGTATCAACATCAACAATATCCTAGGATACCTAAGAAGCAGGTATATATCAAAACAACATTGAAAGATGTTGAAGTCAACCACAACTCTCAAGAGGATACAGAACAAAAGACGGATCGCAAAGGATCTTCCTCTTAGACAAGGATTCCACACAAGGTATACAAAGATTTGGCTACCAATCAACCACAAACCAACTACAGCTACACCAAACCTTCATGAAGATCTCAAGAGCTCAACAAGACCTAGAGCTCAACAAAGTCAACAAAGGAGTTACAAAGGTCCTCAAAAGGTTTGGATTCCTAAGTCTTCCAATGCTCCTAGTCAAATGTCAACGATCAACAGAGACCTACAACAACATTAAAGACTCCTATCAACATGCCCAATTGGAGAATCAAATAGATAATGGAGTCTTCCCAGTCAAAGAAGGACAACCCAACCAATGTGAATGCAGATTCAAAGATGATAAAGCATGTATGGCAAAAGAAACCTTCAATGCCAACTTGGTCCTTCACTAATCCTCTTTTTGAGGATTCAAGCTTACTTTTACTTGAAGAAATGTTTGTAGTAAGCTCAAGAACGTAAAAAGTCAAGTCGCCAGGGTGCAAAAAACACTCTTTGTTATAATCAGAGTTGGGCTGCTGAGCCATGAAATGAGAAAATCATTAGTCCCAAAGCTTCAAGTCATATTAAACTTTGTGCTAAGATTCATAGTTATTAGGCTTATGCTCATGCTGCATGAGATGAGCATAAGAGTCGAAGTCTATTAACTTACAATTGGTGGAGTGTCGTAGTCTAACACTCACGCACATTGCACAGTAAGATGAGGGCACAAATCCTCGTCAACGAAAACCATTCTTAAAGGGGTGCCAGCTTGCAAAGCCATGTCATATGCTTTTATAGCTACACCATCTTTCTGAAGAACCCCTCAAAATCCTTCTTGCAGAGCATATTGTTTTCCATGCATTTCTGTGTATGCATAAAGAGGATGTCCCACCATTGGACATATGCATTAGACACTCTTTTTTGCTTCCACCCATGCACCTTGAGTGGAATACAGCAGGAAAACCAATGTTCCATCATGCTACACTTTCATATTTTCTGCCTTTTTAATTCTATGTCTATCAGCAAATAATCCCTTGAGTACTTTATTAATATCTCCCATGCTAATAAGTACTCCAATAATATGTGTATCCCAAAAAGGCACCTTTTTCCCACTGGGTTTTTTCCCTTTGGTCATCCATGTATTAGATCCTAATTTAGAATCTCATCATTCTACTATCCTTGCAACATCATCTCTCACATCATACATATTTGGACCAATGACGATGCTGCAACAAATTCAACCTCATCAATAAATGCAGCATCATCTCTCACACTAGACATATGCAGACCAATGAAGATGTTGCAATAAATTGAATTTCATCAACAAATTCAACGGCCAATGAAGACGATCAGCCCATCAAAAACTAATCAAAATCTTCCCTTGCCTCCACGGACACTTTTAGACAGTGCCCGAGGACGGGTACTAAAATAGGAAGGGTGAAATGTTAACTGAATCAACGTCAGTTAACAGAATCTGCTAAAGATCGAAGACGTACGAATGCACATTGAGGATGGATATGAAGAAGTAGTAAAGATTGGAATTACACATTTTCCACGTTTTCCCAAAATGGTCACGTATTGTAAATTCTCGAATTATTTCAAGCCATTGTAATATTTTAATGTGTTACGGGCTCAATGGGAGTTCCAAGTTGTAAAGAATAGGTCACTACTGTGCCTAGGTTGCAGATTCAGTAAGTGGTGGAGCCCTAAAGGCCTTGGGCGCCCGGACATTGCATATTTTTACCCTAGGTATATAAAGCAGTGTGTAAAAGAAATTAGGGTTCTGAAGCTCATTTGTTGAGAGCACTCTTTGGTGAGAGCTCTTGAGGTGTGTGGCTATGGAGTCCTTGAGCTTCTCCTTGCTCATGCGACTTGATTAACACTAACCAATGATTCATTCTCTCTCACTATGCCTCTCTCATGCTTCTTATGATTGCCTATGATACTTAGATTAGCTAGATCTACACTAACTAGTGGTTAATCCCTCTCTAATCTTGTGTGATTGCCCTCTTTTTCTTGTGTGTGCATGTAGGTTTGATTGGAGTGTGGTGCTCAATAGATCTATGTGTGTGTGCTTGCAATTAGTGTGTTGCATGATAGGGTTACTATTGTGTGCGTCTTGCAATCATAGTGTGTGTGATTGGGTTGATTAGAGGTGAACAGAAGTGGATATGGAGATTGCCCTTCATTGCGACTTTGCTCCTCCATAAGCCGAGAAGCTCACCTCATAGAGTTAATCATTTGTGTTGACACGATTAGCTCACTAACTGTGTGAGTGTTTCCATGCCCTGGCGGGGTAGCTCATCCTTTCGGATTGATAATTTTGTTGGTCATTAGAGCTATTGCAACGATGGGACCCCCAACATGTTGACTCAATTAACAGATCTATGTGTACATTCATCAATCTGAGCTGATCATTTTGAACACCTCAAAAAGGTATTCGAAAAATGTAGTCTCTATAGGATTTACGTAAATCCTAAAAAATGCACATTTATGGGAATGACAAGGAAAAATTCTTAGATATGTAGTGTCTAAAAATGGCATAGATTCTGATATTGAAATAACTCATGTCATTGCTGATTTGGCTAGACCAACGGGGGTTCAAGCCTTCATGGGGCATTGTGGATATTACAGACAATTCATTTACATGTACGCTATAATTGCAAAACCCATGTATAGCTTGATTACACACTTTGAATGGACCGAGACATGTGAAGAATCCTTCAGGAAGCTTAAGAAAACTCTCACCTCAGCTCCAATATTGAAAAAACCAGATTGGAATAAGATATTCCACATACATGTAGATGCTTCTAATTTTTCCATAGGTTGTATACTAGCTCAACCAGGAGATGGAAAAATTGACTTTCCTATTTCTTATGCTAGCCGACAGTTGAGCATGGCAGAAAGGAATTACACTACCACTGAAAGGGTTAGAAATGATCTATGCCGCTAAAAAATATAGACATGACCCATTAGCCAACAAGTTTGTGTTCTTTGTAGACCACCAAGCTTTGCTGTATTTGGTCAACAAGCCATGCAACACAGGAAAATTACTGAGATGGTTTCATCATTTTTTTGGAATTTGATTTCACTGTGGTTGTAAAAAAGGACACTACACATCAAAGAGCAGATCATTTGTCAAGGATTATTTCAGGAGAATCACCTAAAGGGGTAGAGGATGATCTACCAGATGCCTATTTGTTCTCCATGGAAATGATACCTCTATGGTCGGAAAACATGGTATCATTGATGACAATAGCTCAAGTGGATTCACAAATACCAATTCCTATTACAATCAAATTAACCGAGCAATTGGCTATGTATCAATTACTAGCTGGTAGGCTATACAAAAGAAATCGAGATGGAATTTTTCTCTTATGCATTAATCCTGAGGAGAAAAACCAGTATCTAAGTCAAGCACATATTACCATAGTAGAACTTCACTTTGCAGAAGACCAAACTATGCAAAGAATCTTGAGACTTGGAGTATTTTGGTCAACTATGAGGAGTGACGTTCGATCCTTTGTAAAGGATTGTTCTCAATGTCAAAAAAAAACACCCATACCTCATGTAACATTGTTTCAAATGTCACTTGTTCCTAAATGGAGTAACTGTCCGGTTCCTTACCGATCAAGCCGAACATTTCCTGAGGATATGAGTAAACGCCATCAAAGACCAATTGAAACTGAAGCAAGAGACTGTGCTCTTGTTGGAAACCAATTGTATCGAAGAGGTAAAGATCAATATTTGCGTCTTTGTGCAAATGAAGACGAGTATATTCCGATTATAGAACAAGCACATGCTGGATTAGCTGGAGGTCACTTTTCTAGTGAGACCACCGCAAGAGCAATCTTAATGGCAGGCATATGGTGGCCGATACTTTTTGCAGATGTCAAAAAATATGTTCAAAGGTGTGATGCTTGTTAACAAGCAAAAATGCCAACACGTGTAGATAGCATGCCCTTAAGACCAATGATTGGGGCTAGAGCTTTCGCGAAATGGGGGATAGATTTTGTTGGGCCAATACAGCCACCTGCTTATAAAACCCAAGCTCAATATATCATTGTAGCTATGGACTATTTGACCAAGTGGGCCGAGGCTAAAGCAACTCAGAAGAATGATGCCAACCACTGACGCATTCTTATATGAGTATGTAGTCACGAGATATGGACTGCCAATATAAATTTTCGATGATCAAGGAACTCATTTCCTCAATGAGTTAATCGAGTATTTGCTTAAGGATTTTATGGTCATTCATAACAAATCAGCTCCCTAACACCCACAGGCAAATGGACAAGCTGAACATATGAATAAAATTCTTAGCTCTGTACTGACTAAAGTGGTTAGTTCAGGAAGGACAGACTGAGAAATGAATCTCCATACTGCTCTATGGGCTTATCGAGTTTCATTAAAAACAACTTTAAATGCTACACCCTTTAATCTTGTTTGCCATACTGCCAATAGATTTTCTATTGCCGACATTAAGGGTAGCTAAGGATCTTGAGTGGACTGGACATGAATTGTCAGAAATACTTGAAAATTTAGAAAATCTAGATGAGCAAAGGCTAATTGCCATAGCTCACATCTATGCACAAAAGCGGAAACAAAAATAGTTTTTTGATTCCCATCTAATAACAAAAATCTTCAAGAAAGGGGACTTAGTTTTAGTCTATTCCCTTAAGCAACACATTCCCAAGTTTAAGAAAAACGAAAACAGACCGTTTATCATTGAAGATGTATCTCCAAGTGGAGTAGTAAAGTTGTCCACCCTAGATGGTGAACCAATGGCTAATTGGATTAGTGGATGCATTTAAAGAAATATAATTTTCCGCTAACCAATGAATTGTTAGAAAGAATGCATGTAGCCAAGCAAAGGAGGATTAAATGACAACAGGTTATTGATGAAGCCCAAGAGGAAGCTTGGCTTTGGGTACTCAAACAGAAAGCTTCTCTCAAGAATCAACAACCAATTCCCATCAACACTTTGGAAATAGACAGCTGCCAATGGGAATTGCCTAAAGGTGCAGTGTCAACAGATGATGAATGGTTAGACAGAATGAACCTGCACTCAAAGTACAACTCAACAATCATAGCACAAATGCTTTGGTCGACACAGAAGCTAGAGTAAATGCAATCAATTATTCCCTTACAAAAAAGCAACAAGTCAGTCTTTGACAATAGGAATAGTGACAATAAAAGGATGCAGCAAGAACCCAACACCAACATTGGGAGTAGTCAACTTGAACGTGATAGTATATGAATGTTCATGTCCTCATTAGTTTGTATGCTTACCAGATGAACACATGAATGAGACGATGATTCTTAGAATTCCCTGGATGCAGACATACAAAGCAGTACCAGATTGGGATACAAATCAACTCAAGCTATCACCTAAAGGTGTGCAACTCATTGTTCCAATTGCACCAAGCAAGCAGGAATGGAAAGGAAGCAATAAGCATACCAAACCACGAAGTAATCAATCTTCTCCATCCTCTCGACAAGGAAATGCTACAAGTAGCATGCAAGGAGTCAGGAAAATATGGGTACCAAAAGAACCGCTTAAGGACAAGACAATTCAAATCTAGGTGCCCAAAACATCACCAACAAAACCAAAGAAAGGTCCAAGGGTCAAAACACAGAGACGAGCATCTCTGAGCAAGGAACCTAACTTGAAATAGATTTGGAAAAAAAAGGAGCACTCATCTTCTCCACAAACTGTAAAACCAATCAAGCAATGGAGAGTTAAGTCTTAGAAGACTCCACCACACCTTTCTGCACCAAGCTACCAATGGCGAGAAAAAGCCCAACAACAACCATTACTGGTACTTAAAGCCCAAGCAATCAGTGTGCTAACCCATCCTGATGGTACAATCAATTAGAGAGCACACAAGCTACAAGATTTGCTCTTTGGAAGAGAGCATCAGAAAGCCTCGACATCAGAAACCCTTAAGTTAATTACTCAAGACCCAGCTCTTGCACAACATAGTGGTTTGGATTGCATTGATCTTCAAAGCATGGTAGAGCCAACCACGGCTATGCATAAGACACGATTGTTCAACCCATGCACATAGACGTCCCGAAGTACGCCATCTAGGAGGGGTGTGCGGTCACTAAGTCTGAACTCGCTAGAAGCGTACTAGGCTAGCACTATAAGTGTAGTCTAGCTCTAGAATCACTGGAAGAGATCCTCCGTATCGGTCACCTAACGCGCCAGTGAGTAAATGTCGTAAGCGGCCAAGACCCGTAGTGGATGCCAGCTCAAGATGTACAGCTCGACATCTCAACACTCCCCCTCGAGCTCTGCATGTCGTAGACTCCAAGCATATTCCGGAAACGTCGAAGCTTCTCAGCTCTGAGGGCCTTGGTAAAGATATCCGCTATCTGCTCCTCTACCTCTATGTGCTTGGTCCTGGCATGGAAAACTGGGTTCCTAGCTAACTGCATGCTGCTGAGGTTGTCACAATGGATGACAATCTGTTGGTCCACATGCACTCCCAAGTCCTCAAGTAATGTGCGTAGCCAAGCTACCTCGCACGCCGCAACTGTTGCACCTCTGTACTCGGCCTTTGTGCTCGATAAAGCAACCGTAGGCTGTTTTTTGTTGCTCCAAGTAACAACAGCACTCCCAAAAGAGAACATGAAGCCACTCGTAGATCTCCTATCAACAATGCTACCTGCCCAATCTGCATCTGTATACCCATACAATGCTAATGGCGCATCTGCTGCATAGAACAATGCGTAGTCAAGAGTCCCTTGCACATACCGAAGTGTGCGTCGTACTCCATCCAAATGTGGCTTCCTCGGAAGCTACATGAACTGACTCTCCAAGTCTACTGTGTAGCTCAAGTCTGGCCTCATGATAGTCAAGTAGATTAGACTACCCACAATCTTCCTTTACAGGTTGACATCCTCAACAACATCACCCTTCTCTGCACTCAGCTTTGCATTCACATCCAAGGGAATAGAAATTGGCTTACAATCAGCCATACCATACTTTGACAACATGTCCAAAGCATATTGTCTCTGTGACAGCCATACACCCTCTGGAGTCCTGATCACCTCAATGCCAAGAAAGTAGCGCAACTCGCCCAAATCTTTCATTTCAAACTCCTGTTTGAGAAGACCCTTCACATGGTCAATCTCCATAGCATTGTCACCCACAATAATAAGGTCATCTACATATATGGTAATGACCACAATCCCCACATCACTCTCACATACATAGAGTGAATGATCAGCATGAGCTCTCCTAAACCCAATAGTGACAAGATACTTGAAAATCCTGTCATACCATGCTCTAGAGCCATGCTTCAAACCATACAAAGCTTTGAGAAGCCTGCATACATAATCTGGGTAACCTGGATCGACATAACCAGGTGGCTGATCCATATACACTTCCTCTTGCAACTCACCATTCAAGAAGGCATTCTTTACATCCATTTGATGCATAATCCATCCTCTAGATGCATCCACTGCTATGACAACTCTCACAGTCGTCATCTTTGCCACTGGAGCAAAGGTCTCCTCATAGTCTATGCCATACGTCTGTGCATAGACCTTTGCGACTAGCCTTGCCTTGTGACACTCAATGTTACCATCAGCCTTATGCTTGGTTTTATACACCCATTTACAGCCAATAGCTTTCTTGCCACTTGGCAATGGCACCAACTCCCATGTGTCGTTTGCTTCCAATGCAGCCATCTCTTCATTCATTGCATCATCCCAATCCACATTTCCAACTGCATCCTCAAAACATGTGGGCTCCACATCCTGTATCACCTTAGCCATGTAGGCTTGGTGATGTGCTAGATACCCATCATAAGTCAATTTCTGAACTGGATTTCTGACTCTGTTAGATCTGCGCGGTCCTGGGTCATTCCTTTGCCCTCTAGCATCTTCTTGTACTTTCCTTACACCAGGTGTCCTGACAACCGGAATTCCAAATTCCTCATCAAGACTTTGTTCAGAACCATCTGAATCCATGTCTACATGTGAAAAACTTGATGATGCATCAGCCATAAAGGGAGGTTCATCAACCTTTTCCTTTCCTTTTCGTGATACATTTCCTGTACCTGCTGGTGGAGTAACCTGCATACGTAGTCTACCATTCCATGGCTTCTCAACAGAGCCACGAGAAGAGGACTCTTGTGGTCCACTCAAAACCTGTGACTGTGGCCTCACATTTTGTACAACCACATCATCTTTTACATCAGCCCCAATAGTGCCATGTGCATTACTGTACCAGCTGCTCATCTCATCAAAGACTACATCTCTGCTCACTCGTAATTCTCGTGTAGTAGGATTGTAGCACCTGTACCCCTTTTGTTCAAGGGAATATCCCACAAGAATACATTTCTCTGCTTTAGGATCCAATTACCTACGCAACTCATCTGGTACATGCACGTAAGCTATGCAGCCAAACACTTTCAAGTGTGCCAAATCAGGCTTTGTACCTGTAAACTTTTCCTCAGGTGTTACATCATGCACCGCAGCTGTAGGTGTCATGTTCATAATGTACACAGTTGTATTTACAGCTTCAGCCCAGAAATGATGAGGCATGTTCTTCTCATTCATCAATGCACGTGCAACCTCTGCAATGTGCCTGTTTTTCCTTTCTGCGACCCCATTTTGTTGTGGAGTATATCTGCATGTAAACTGTCTGCGTATACCATGCATTCGCAGAAAATCTGAAAAATCGTTGGAGAAGTACTCTCCCCCTCCATCTGACCTCAATGTCTTGATTTTCATATATGTCTTCTTCTCAATCATGACTTTGAAGTCCTGAAAGTGACCAAACACTTCACTTTTGTTACGCATGAAGTAGACCCATACTTTCCTTGTATGGTCATCAATGAAAGAGACATAATACCTGCAACCATGTATACTTGCAGTATCGGTTGGACCCCAAACATTTGTGTGCACCACCTCAAGTGGCTTTTTACATACATTGCGCTCATGTGGAAATGAGCCCTTTGACTGTTTTCCAAAGTGGCATGCTGCACACACTTTATGCATACCATCCACCTTGAATTTGGGCAAACCTTTTACAATCTGTTTTGATTGCATGCTACGCAATCTCTGCTCATTGACATGGCCAATGCGTTTGTGCCAAATTTCAACATCAGCCACAACATCTGTGCCCTGTGCAAATAATGCAGCTTTTACCTCAGGCATGTCTACATTCAGCGTAAACATTCTGCCCACACATTTGCCCTCTGTGATCAGCTTACAGCCATTCTGGAAATCTTCTACATAACAGCCATTGGGATTGAAGCGAACCTGCAAACCCTGCTCAACCATTTGTCCAACAGAAACAAGATTCTTTGTAATGTTTGGGACATGAAGTACATCTGCTAAGTACTTTGATTTCCCACTCTTCGTATTTAGAGGTATGTCCCCTACATGAGCAATGGGGTGAGCTGTTTCATCTCCTGTCTTCACATAGCCTGACACATCTGGTTTGCGCATATCTCTAAACCACTCTCCACGAGATGTCATGTGATTAGAGGAACCTGAATCAAAATACCAAACATCATCTTGGGTGGAATTCTCTGCAGTCATTGTATTCATTACATGCTGCATAACAAACATGCGCTCGTTTTTGTTGTCATCTGCATCTCTGCTAGTAGATGCATAGTTGCCATGTTCTCTCTTTCCACTTGCTTTTCCTTTTGGACAGTCACGTGACATGTGACCTCTTTCACCACAAGTCCAACATTCTCTGCTATCTGCAGTATGTTGCTTCCTGCTTGATCCTGCACCACGACCTCTTTGACTCCCCCTGTCTTGAGACTGGTTTCCCCTGCCACCTGTATTGTTTTGATTTGATTGAAATTCTTGAAATTGGCCTCTGCAACCCCTTGGGCCTCGACCACGGCCTCTACCTATACCTCTGTTGGAGTTAGAATAGAAGGCCTATTCATAATTATTTTTACCATGAGAAGAAGATGTGTCAAGGTTCTTCTCCTCAAGAATAAGCATAGAAATCAAATATTGGAACACGGGGATGTCGTCTCTTGTATTCATGGAAGACCTGAAATGTACATATTCATCTCCTAGACCATCCAAGCATGCATGGACAATGTCATCGTCTTCCACTGAGACTTTAATAGATCGAAGAGCCTCAATGATACTCTTGATCTTCAAAGCATAATTATTGATGGAGAGGTTGTTCCTCTTAACCTGATTTAGTTCCGACTTTAGTTGAAGCTTCCTGGCCTTGGTGTTCACCTCGAACACTCTGCCTAAGTTTTTCCATGCAATGGCGGGGGTTTCAGCATCCTGTAGATAGCCCATCATGCCATCTGTGATGCTCATAGAAAGCCAATACATCACTTTGCTCTGGCATGTTGCCAGTCCCTCAAAGCTTTCCTTTGTTCTGCTGTAGCATTTTCCTCGAGAATCTCTGGTTCCTTTTCATTGTCTCCTTCTACATAGTCCCAATAACCTTTTTCTTTTAGGAAATTTGTTATTCTGAACAAAGCTTTCCTTTGTTCTGCTGTAGCATTTTCCTCGAGAATCTCTGGTTCCTTTTCATTGTCTCCTTCTACATAGTCCCAATAACCTTTTCCTTTTAGGAAATTTGTTATTCTGAACTTCCATGCAGGGTAGTTATTTTTCTCAAGCTTCTCAATGACAATCTGACTGAACCCGTTAGACATCTTGAAGCACTAAGACAAAATGGCTGCAATCTGCAAAAACCTGCAAATCTGTTGAACCTGCTATCGTGGTACCTGTAACGCTTTCTACACTCAACGAGTGTCCACAATCAAGCATACATACAACCATTGTACTTGTACAGTAAATCTCTGTGTACAAAGGGATTGTGATGCTATTGCTCTCTTAGCCTCTCTTGCCCGCACCAGGCTCTGATACCATGTAAAGAAAGAGGATGCAAGAGAGCTACACAAGACAAGCATACAGCACACAGAGATAGAAAGCTTCTTCTTCTTCTCACAGAAAAGAGAGTACAAAATGACTAAGTGCTAAAACTGAAAAGTAGCACATATGTACATGCGGTCACTAAGTGTGAACTCGCTAGAAGCGTACTAGGCTGGCACTATAAGTGTAGTCCAGCTGTAGAATCACTGGCAGAGATCCTCCGTGTCGGTCACCTAACGCGCCAATGAGTAAATGTCGTAAGCGGCCAAGACCCGTAGTGGATGCCAGTTCAAGATGTAGAGCTCAACATCTCAACAAGACACGGTGGTGATTAGAAAGACAAGCACAAAAAATTTTCAATGAAATCGAAAGATGGAAGCGGGAAGCCTAAATTAGGCAGTTAGACCTACTTTTGCAAAATTCTTGCAGAATGAGCTACAGGAATCCGATCGGGCAAATTTTTGAGTTAAACATAGATTTCACGGACTAGTAGGACTAACAAGGGAATTTAGGGAAAAATGGTTCGGGAATTTCGGGTATAGATATCCCAGGTAGGCTAAACAACCTCATTTCCACTTGTCACCTTTGCAGAGAGAGCTTTTTGACCTCTTTCGCGCATACTTTCCAGAGTCTACAGTTGCCCGTTTTCAGCACCGTCTCACACGAGATATGAGGGGTAAGTTCTTTACTCATCAATGATCCATTTTGTACGGCCCGTAGCTATTCTAAACCCCTAGAAAAAACCCTAGAATCGGAGCAGTGCACGAAGATCTACGACCAAAAACTGACCATAGCGGCCTGTCAGCTCGACCAAATCAAATGGGATTTGAATTGTAGCATGCCCTAACATAATAGAACCTTTCTATATCATCAATTGACCATTTGGCAGGGGTCGATGGGGTCCTAGTAGAAAAGCTAGGTTTTTGGTAGATACAAGAAGTTGGTTCTGACTCCATAGACAACTTGCCTACGAGGTTTATATACAATGTATATGATTGGTTTCGTGAGATCAATCAAGAAAAGCCCTCGGAAAGAAAAAAACGGTTCTAAGGCTACATAGCGTCAAATTCGACATACGAGGTCAAACTAACTCCAAATGAGCCAGAATTGGATGAGTTGCTTCATGACTATGTTGCGGACAAGTCGAAAGCCTCACAAGTGACAAACCAACTCAACAGGCAATGTAGTCACAGAAATCGGTGATTTCAAAGTCGACAAAGCACAAAGTGATGCCGACACGACCAAACTTGACCAAATTCAATTTAGGACTTGTTTTAGGTGTATAGAATTTGTTTAGGTCAAATTTTTGAAGCTTTGCAAGAAAATTATGACTGCTATAAATAATCGCGATTTGCTTGGAAATTCTATCATCACCTCACCTATCATGTGTACACACCTATTACATGCCAAAAATCAAGTATGAGCCAAAATGAGCACCTATAACTTGGGAAATTGCCAAAAAACGCAAAGAAGTCTTTGCAAGTCAATTTTTGAGTTATGGATCACAATTCTTGATCTAAATCACCTCATATCATATATATAGGGCCTATACAATGCCTAGAGCCAATTTGTATCAAAAAATGTTGATTTTGATAGAAAAGTTAATAATCACGATTATTTACTTTCTAGCCAAAATGGGGGAATTTTGATATTTTGCCATCATACATCCAAAGTACATGATGTGTTAAGCCCACTAGCCAAGTTTGAATCAATTTGGAGCTCAAAATCTCAAATTTCCATTATGTCTACTGTTTCAAAAACCTAAAGCCAAAATCTGGTACCATTTTCACCCTATGCATCCAAATGAGCCCATATATTCACTCAGAGCATGTATTTGGTATATACTTCAAGCCTGTAATGCCAAGTTTGCAAAAAGTTGGAGAAATTACTCAACTGTAAATAATCGCGATTATTTACTTTGGTTGCAAAATTTTGTTTGAACTTTACAATTTTATTCCTTGCATGTTTTTATGCAAACTATGCTTTTTCAAAAATTGATTTGAAGCAAATTGGACCAAAATTGTCAGCATTTCAGACTAAAGGACATTTCGGAGAAAAATCCGTCAAATCTGCTAGCTTTGACACTCTATTTGCTAAACAGGAGCCATGCAAGCAACATAGAGAGCCAAGAAGAAGCTCAACCAGAAAGAAAAGTTGCAAGAACTACCAGCATACCAATTGGTCCCTGATTCAGTCAACCGCCAAGGCAACCTATCTCTCAAAGGAACAGCTTGAGGAGAATCACACCACAATGTTCACTGGCATATTCAAGAGCGAGGAGGGACATCAGTTAGAGTTGCAACTCCTACCAAAAGAAGTGTATGGTGCTGCTGCAAAGCCCAAAACCAAAGAAGCCAACTGATGGGCTAGGACTCAGAGATTTTTATGAACAAGAGCCGTGCGAAATGGACTTCCAAAAAGCTTACGATCTTTTGTCCACGATCAAGGAAGATGGAATTGCACAGATTTTTGACCCACAAGGGAATAAAGTTGAAGTGGTGATCACCAAGGGAATAGTGGCAGAAGCACTCAGATTGCCCACAGAAGGAATGACAATGAGGGCAAGGGATAGGAAGACAGCCGGAACTTTCACAAAAGAAACCACCGTGGCCACCTTTGCAGACCACCACAAAAGAAGCGGCCAACTTGGCTGAATTACCCCAGATTGCTTGCTCCAAAAAAAAAAAGAACAGTCGACTGAAGAATACATGGTAGAAACCCTAAAGGGCACCATGTCATTCTTTAAAAGTCTACCAGATTTGTCATGTGCTATGTTATACAAAATCTGCCGAATGCTACTCACCTGCATCGAAGTGTTCAATGAGCCAGAGAAAGCAGGCGCCCCTTGGATGTCATTCCTCGAGGGTAACAAAGGATTGTGCTATGATCTCAGCGGCCAACCTTCCAAAGAAGTCCTCTATGGCTTCTACACCAGGTGCATGTTTCTACCTTCTCACAATATGCTAGCGTTCACGGAAGCGTTCTACACAGGATTCTTCACTTGGTGAACGAAGATATTTGCACCAATGATCAACAACCTGACCTCAAGGTTTGTAGGCTACTCAGCAGTGGAGCTGAAAAACAGAGTATGCAATTCTTGCAAGTGCCAGATAAGGAACAAAAAATCAGATATCAAAAGGCTCTAACAGTGCTTGAAGACCACCTCACCAACCGCCAGCCCAAAGATTGCTTCAGCCCATAAAGTTGTGTCAAGGGACGACACACGCGAGGAGGGGGGGAATGTTAGTAGCAAGCTAACACAAATACCATGGATACAATTTTTTGGAGTTCTCATTGTAAAAATACTTATTATTTTGATAAATCGAGAATATTGTAACTCCTATTTTTTTGGATAATCCTTGTAATTGATGAGCCCGGGCTACAAGCTTCCAGATTGTATCAACCTGTCATTACCCATCTTTGGTAGAACTCCCAGATTATTAGTTTTGACCACCAAAAACCTTGGCTAAGGTATAAAAGCCAATTTTTGTAAGTTATTATTAAGTTTTGGATAATGAAATACACAACATGAGCTAACAGCGCTCACTTCTCTCCTTCTTGTGCTTCTTACTCTCTCCCTGGTTGTCACATTGCAGTCACGTTTGTTGCATTGCAACCGCATGTAAGAGCTCTATGCATTGACATAAACGCATCACGGTATTTTGTAGCTTTTGGCGTTACCAACCCGTGGCCTAATTTCATCATAACTAGGAATTTACACATTTAAATCACAAACTAAGTATAGGCGGGGTATTGGGGCATCATTGCTAAGCATTTGAATGCATTCAGGGTAAAAAACGACTAGGTCAAAAATCCACTGCTGTTAATAATTGCGATTTTGACACTTGACATATAGTGGGATTTGAAACCATAAGCATGTGTGCTTAGGTCTTATAAATATGTCCTAGAAGTTTTTTTACGTTTGGATGTCATTTGATGTTGCAACAGATGTGATTTGTTTGCCGATGAGCGATTGGCTTCTAGTGATTTCTGTCACTTGAGTGTAGTATGAGTTAGATGCGAGTTGTTAGTTGTTTTCCAAGAGATTGACACCCTTTTGTAGCCTCTATGCACTAGTCAAGTCAGCTTCATCGCATGGATTGACAATTTAATCATGGTTCTTGCTAATACTGCAATAAGATAGGATAGTGAGGTTAGACATGCACTCCACACCCCTCTGGCTGTTGAGGAACATGAAAGGAGAGAGAGAGAGAGAGAGAGAGAGAGAGAGAGAGAGAGAGAGAGAGAGAGAGAGAGAGAGAGAGAGAGAGAGAGAGAATATGCTTACAATAATGGAGGAGAGAGGGAAGGGGATAATGGAGGAGAGGGACGGAGTGGTGCCATGATTGGTGGCCCCTCTGTCGACGAATGAGCATGGGGGTTTTGCGGCGAATGCAGGGAAGAGAGGAAAAAAAACATTTATTATTATTATTATTATTATTGAGCTCCCTCCTGGAGTGGGGCTGATTCCCGTGGCCAAGATCCGAAATCCGGCCATCATTAGCCCTCCCCGTGTGTCTAGAGGCATTCATGCCTCTAGCTCTGCTTCTGGTTCTCTGCTAGCAGTAGAGTTGGAGGGTTCTCCCTCCTCTGGAATATCTAGCATGAACTCTGGATTAAACCTTAAGAAATACCTTTTTAGCCTCTATCCATTGAATCTGGTGTTGTGAATTCGACCATCTGCTTCCATCAATTTGTAGTTGCCATTGGCATATTGCTTTTTGACAATGAATGGCCCTTCCCATCTAGGCTAAAACTTCTTATCTTTCCTAGTGTCAAATCTGTTGTCGTATCTCAATATTAGCATGCCTTTCTTCAAACCCTTTTCCTTAAGCCCTTGATTGAATGTGAGTCGATGTTGTTCTGCTTACGTTGCATAGTAGTTGATCGCATCTTCCCTGTCTAACTGAAGCCTTTCTAGATCCAAGGTGTGGTTGCAGAGATGGACAATTGGGTGCTGTAAACTGACTAGGCGTGACTCACAAGCTGGCTCTTTATACCTCAATGGGTAGAATGGCTTCTTTTCCATATGCTAGATGAAAAGGGGGTGAAACCTAGTGATGTTCAAAATGTCATGGGGTAGGCCCAAAGAGCGGCCATGTGATGCTTATCCCAAGCACTTGTGTGGTTATTTAGCTTCTTTGTGATGATCTTACATAACATGCCGTTTAGCTTTTCCACTAGACCATTGCACTGTGGGTAGTATGGAGTGGAATGTCGACGTGTGATGCCTAGCTTTTTCATCAGTTCTCCCACCAAATTGCCTCTGAAACTTAGCCCTCCATCAGATATTATCTCTAGAGGTGTGCCAAAGCGGCAACAAATGTGCTCAAATATGAAATTTTCCTCTTCTTGGGCTATAATGCTTGTGGTGGTTGCTGCTTCCACCCATCAGGTCCTTCAGTCTATACCAACTAGAATGTACAGTTTACCTCATTGGGCCCTTGGTAAAGGACCAATTGCATCTATTCCCCACATCTCAAAACGGGCCATATGAGATGTAGGAGTATGTGGCTCATAGGTTAGTGTTCGATCATTGGTTACTTGACAAGCTCTGCATGTTTTACACCAATGATGCAGATCCCTTTTCAGACTAGGCCAAGAGAAACCTGCATGTAGAATCTTTCTACTAGTAATATCTAGGGCAAAGTGGCCGCTGCAAACACCATCATGGCAACTTGAGATCACCTCCGTGATTTCATTGGAGATTGGCACTCGCTTGAGGATCTGTTCTTTGCCCTTGCAGTACAAGGTGCTATTTATAAGGGGGTACCTTGTTGCCTTTTGGACAAGCCATTGTTTCTGGCCCTTGGTATACCCTTCAAGACTTTCTCCTGTATCTAATAAGCTGATGATATCAAGCATAGCATCGCTACCCTGAAAGAGGGGCAGCTTCCTGGGGCAGTCACTTATCAAAAGACCCCTATATCACGTGCGTTCAAGAGGTAATTAATAATACCCCAATATACATACTATACTTACATTGTGAGCCTATTTAAAAAATCCCCACCTCCCTCTGTATGTATACATTTTGGTCTTTTAATAATCCTCTCCGGTTAACTCACGTGATATCATACACATTCTAAAAGGTGATCGCCCCGGGGGCAGCTTCATTTTGATTGCTCCTATGGGAGCATCTTGTATTCTTTCCTTGGCTAGAGCATCCGCTTCTTGATTTTCTACCCTAGGGACATGAAATAACTGCATTGCTTCAAACTTTCTTAAAAGATCCTTAACTTGGCGCAATTGGCCAAGAAAAACCTGATTTTTACAAATCCAAGTGCTATTTATCTATTTTATCAAGAGCATGATATTGCCAAACACATTTAGGCATTGAAACCTTTTAAAACACATTGCTCTAATCCAAGAATTAAGGTCGCGTACTCGATGTTTTTGTTGGAGTAGGAATGTAGCAGCTGCCCAATAAATAATACCTTTTCCTTTTTCTCATTGTAAATGATGATGCCAGCTGCAGCCTGGTCCACTGTTGTTTTGTAAGCTCCATCAAAGAAAAGAGAGTGAGCTCCTTCTAGCTTAAGAATTTCCTCCATTGGTGTCACTCATTTACCTTCTATGTTGACCTTTAGCTTCTTCTCATAGTGACGATGAGTAAGAACACCTGCTAGACTAGCCCTGGTGGAGTTCTCCACTTGCATAGTGTAATCAAACTCTTGTAACCTAACTTAAGCCACTTAGAGATTCTAGATGAGACATCGATGTGTTGCATCACGTACGGAAAGACCTCTTCCATTGTTAGAATTACAAAGGGTCTAGGCAATAGATAAGAGCAAAACTTTGTAGGGGCAAACATCAATGCAAGCACCATGTGCTCTACCGTGGTGAATCCTTTTTATGATGGGGTCATGACACAACTAGAGAAGTATATAAGACGCATGAAAGAGGTTTGGGGGTCCTTTTGCATTAGTACAGATCCAAGTGTATCACTTTCTACACTTGGGTTAACATAAAATGGCTGGTCCCATCTAGGGGGTGCAATGGTGAAAGTGTAGCCAGGATCTATTTCACTTCGCTAAACTGTTGCTCATTTTCTTCACTCTATAAGAAGACATATCTATGGGTGACTTGTTGTAAAGGGAGAACCTTACCTTCTGAAGGAAAGAGACCAATTGCTTAGCTGTTGTGGGTGATGACAAAGGTACTAAAGCCTAAACCTTGCTTGGGTCAATCTCAATTCTTTTTGCTGAAATTACATGGCCGAGAAGAGTGACCTTGCTTTCACCAATATGAGACTTATCTATATTAGGCTAGCCACCTAAGGTTTGCAGCCTAGCCACGCCATCGTAGACCTTGCTCAAATGAAGGGAGCGAGAACTGTAGATGCAAAAATCATCTATGTAAACTTGTATTGACTTACCAAAGTATGGATGGAAGACAAAAGTTACATAGCGTTTGAATGTGGTCGGAGCGCTAGTGAGTCCAGAAGGCATCACTTTGTAAGCAAAACATCCCCATGGTGTTATGAAAGTTTTCTTTTTCTAGTCTTCTTCTGCAATGCTAATTTAAAAGTAGCCTGAGTAGCAACGAAGTCAGATCAAAGGACTAACATAGGGATTGGTCACAACCCTGTATATATGAATGACATCGAAGTGGATTCTGATTCAAATGAGACGATGGAGACTAAAACGACCACTAGAAAAGAAGAAAAACAAAGAAGATTGTCATGAGCCACAATGGCCAGGACCCAAGAAGAAGATATGAACTTACCCATACCCTATAGAGGAGATCAAGCAAGTCAATCAATTAAGGAGTTTGGTAGAAGAGACCCAGAGGGATCTAGAGCCAGCACCAAGGCAGATCCAGATTACCAACACAGTGCTCCCTACGAGAAATCAACCTCACAAAGACCATAGACCACTAGCCATACCAAGTGTCATCCATGAAGAAAGTGAAGTCATGTGAAAGTGGACGTACTCCCTTCTTGTTGGAGAGAATGTTTATAGAGGTATTACCTGACCCTATCAAAGAAATGGAGATCCCATCTTCCCCACGTCAAGAGACTGAGGCCCAAAAGGTGCCGTTAAATATTGCCAAATTGATGGATTTCATGGCTTCAGAAGTTAGAACCACCATCATCATGTCCAAACTATATAGAGGCCCCGAGCTTTTGTTGGCTCTTTGAGCTTTCCTCAATGGAGAACTGAAAGTCGGGCTACCACAATTTGCACAAATGGATGGAGCTAGGGAAGTGACAATAGAGGAGAAACATTTAGATCCACAACCCAATCTAGATGAGAACTCTATTGTTGAAATACCTGTTAGCAAGTTGGAACAATACTTTGAAGGCGATGAATCCAATGCGACCATACTAATCACTACCAAGGGATTAACTATGAAGGGAATCCTTGATGGTAGCGTTGGGGTTAGCATTGTAACTAAATATTGCTAGGAAACTATGAAAAGACCTCACCTTGGGACTACAAACATAGTGGTAAAGATGGCCAATGGGACTATTGTTAAACCTATTGGGATGCTAGAAGATCTCAAGATCAAGGTCTTTGGACAAAAATAAGGCATACCTTCATTGTTATGGATTTTTCCAATCACACTATGTTATCAAAGATGATCTTAGGATGTCCTTTCATGAGAGCAAAAATGGTGCATGACTTGTCTAAAAACCATGTCTACTTGTAGTTCCAAGACTTTGTCATTTGAGTTGATCTTGTAACTGGTCGAGCATATCCTCTAGGAAACAAATTTATAATTGATCATAGATCTGACACCACAATTTGCTCGGCCCCATTGCAGTATTGTTACACTGATGTTGGGGAAGATTTCCCTTATATGGATGTTCTACCTGGGATGACTGAGTCTGACAATGTGGATTGGGTCCACCTAACAGCAACTTTAAACACTTGGGGCAATAGGGGGACAACCTGGGTAACATCTGAGGGGGATGAAATGACACCACTTGTACCTTTAAATATGATAGGAGCAATGCATATAGCTTCTGATGACCTACAAGATGGAGGCTTGGCTGACATTGGAACCAGTAGCGTCTCAAAACACTCTAGCCCACACAATTCGGAGTCAGAATCATCAATTGGAGTTGACTCTTAAGACAAAGAATCTGAGTTAAATCTTGGTGCAAATGTGGAGACAAACCATTCAAGGCCCAGTGATACTAGAGATGACAATCTATCCGAGAGAGGAGAAGACACGAGTAGCAATTCATCTAGTGACTCTTCACTGGAGATCGGCCATAATAAAAAATTAGACAAGAAGAGTAAAAGATATAAGAGGCAATGATATTGAGAAAATGTGCATGCTAGAATAAATGAAAAGAAATCTACCGCAGAATGGCTTAATTATATAGAGCATGTGCTGCTCATCATAAGTTGGTAGATAATTGGGGTGAATACCTTCAAAGCATTGGAAAGAGGGAACACACCCAGCAAACTCCAAGCTTGCCTCTCTATAGTCCAAGATACATTCCACACCCCTAACCACACAGAATCACACACACATGCACACTTTTTGCCAACCTCCAATGGACCGGCTCGCCTTCAAGCACCGGCTATACACACCAACCACGAACACTTCAGCCCTTAATTGACCCGTCGACACACCATCAAATCTTACTGTACCCTATAATACACACAACTCCCAAATCGGCAATCTTACATACCATCGACTCATGCTATCACTCTCTGCCTCACTCTCTCTGCGCGCGCACATACACACACAAACATACACCCATGTGGTCCGAAGCCAGCGCTACCACGAACTAGCACAAGACAAGACGAAGGAACAGAATGATCCGAGTCAAGCAGTCACCATAAAACATAGAAAAATCATGCATCAAAACACATGCGGGTACAATGATGGCATCAACGGCCACGACAATCCGTGCTTTTCACTTGCAGCCATGGCGGCTCTCCTTTAACCTTGCTTTTTGATTATTGACAACCCGCCTTGGTGGCTCTCTTGCCCTGCACCACCCTCCCTTCTTAGCTTTCGGCCCTACTTACACCACCAAAAGGCCAAGATTTCCTCTCAGCTCTTCAATGGCCCCCAACCTGTAGCTGCAGCAGATCTCAGCCCCTCTCTTCACCTTGGCCGCCCCTCCTCCAATTTGGCTTGCTCCAAGTCACTCCGTTGGCGGATCCAAACCCTTCAAGGAGTTCCTCCTACAACTGGCAGCCTGCTTCATATAGCATGGTGACCCTCCTTTTCAGCACTACTGACTGCTTACCTTTTCTCAAACCGGCTCTCGACACCTCTTTTTGCACAGCAGCCGCCCCCCTTTCTTGACATTGCGGCTCCCTTCTGTAGCAACCCGCCTGCTTTTCTGTTCTCGGCCCCCCTCAACTCCCGGCAATGGCCATCCCCAGGTAGCATTGACTACTGTCAGCCGTAGCCTTCTGCAGTCACCAGCCTACTGCTCACCTCCAGGCGACCCTCCTGCAATGCTCTTCCACCGTCCTCGAGTACCACCCCCCCAACCTGAAGGTTGGCGCCCCTTCTCGCCATGCAATTGGTGCCACCCCTTTTTGTTGCAGCTCATGCACTCCTTCTCATACAAACTAGCCAGGCCCGACACCTTCTTTTTTCAGTTGCTCTTTGTATCTTACCTTAAAGATTTTTTTTGCTTGGCCACCTATGACTTTGGTTGCCAACAATTAAAGAGTCCCTCACATGCCCTTGATTGTTCTCAATTGTTGATCCCAAAATAGCTCCAGATTGGCACCCCCCAATTCCTTTCTCCACATGCCTTTGACTGTGAGGCTCCATCGCATCATAAAACACTTCATAGAAGACATCATAGTGTGGATAACTAGATGGCTGCACAAATGAGCCATAGCCAATGCCACATAACACACCAGGAAGAGCACCACCCTTACAAGCATCGGCAACCATGCACTGAGTAGAGCTAAAATTCCATGAATGGCCTACCAAATGCCACATTTGGCATGCACATCCCGGCAAGTAGAGTGTCATGCAGACATCTCGATCAAAATCCCATATCATAAACCTCATAGCACCTGTATCCAACATCCCTTGTCTCTTTCGCAACCTTGATATAAACATTTGCTTCTCTCACATGTGATAGCAAAAGAACACTTGTAGCTTCTACTAGCGAGTGCTCGATCCCTGTGTACCTATCTCCTAGTTGCATCAAATACATGCTCAATGTCCCTGTCATTTGTCTCCACATGGTAAAGCTAGATATTATATTTTATGACATTACCTCTCTCTTAAAATCATAGTTGTCTTGGATATGAGGTAGAGAAGATAAAGCCTAGTCATTAGTCTTTCGCAACCTTGATATAAACATTTGCTTCTGTCACATGTGATAGCAAAAGAACACTTGTAGCTTCTACTAGCGAGTGCTCGATCCCTGTGTATCTATCTCCTAGCTGCATCAAATACATGCTCAATGTCCCTGTCATTTGTCTCCACATGGTAAAGCTAGATATTATATTTTATGACATTACCTCTCTCTTAAAATCATAGTTGTCCTGGATATGAGGTAGAGAAGATAAAGCCTAGTCATTAGTCTTTCGCAACCTTGATATAAACATTTTCTTCTGTCACATGTGATAGCAAAAGAACACTTGTAGCTTCTACTAGCGAGTGCTCGATCCCTGTTTCTTAGTGGGTAGAGGATCCCTTTTTACCCTACGACATCATTCCAGAATGGATGACTAATCGATTTGGTGCTCGAGAGACTTAGCTACCGCAAGCATGTCTGCTCTTTAGTCTATATCATACTTCAAAAGTAGAGTGACAAGTTCTACTTGGTGTTTGGGAGACGACGTCGTCACCACAAACATGATCCTAATCATGCATACTTTTGAAATTTTGTGCACAAGAAAAGAAAGAGAAATCAGTCTTATAAGACAAAAACGTTGTTCATTTAAAATGCATTTTCATTTGCTTACTCTAGTGTAGCATTGTAAGCGTTGACAAGGTTCATATTATCCTTAAGCTAGGTTCCTTGCCTCCCTCTGGCATCTTTAAAAGGATAATCCTTAAACTTAATAGGATATAGTTGGATAATATTACCGTTTCTTAATAACTTGTCTTCATGTCATAGGATGGACTGAGATTGAAGTACTTCTTCTTGATCTTCAATTTTTGGATGTTTTGCAACTATTTCTTCTTTTGGTGGTGCTCCTTTGTAAGGCTTAAGTAAGATCTCATGGAAAACATTGTGCATGAGCCAATGGTTGGGCAATTTTAACTAATAAGCCATCTCATTAATTTTAAGATTTCTTTTTTTTAAAGGACCATAGTATCTTTTTGCTAGTTTATCATAATACTCTTGGTGGCCCGTAGGATTCTTGCTCGTAGTATGCCTTAAATGAGCGTGAGAAACTTTAGCAAGACCCAATCATTTTCCTTAAAGGCTAAGGCTCTTCTGTGCTTGTTAGAAGTACTTTTCTATGAGATGGATATAGCCTTTTTAATCTTTGGAAAAGATTCTTGTTGTAAGTCTTGGCTATATTCATCAGTAGTGAAGATCTTCCCATGTACTTTAAGTAGTAAGGGACTTTTGAATTTTTCCTCTTTGTCCTTGAAAGGTGCTTTCCCCATAGAAGTATGTACAATGTCATTGTATGTATACTCGATAAGAGGTAGGTACTTCTCTCATTGACAACTTTGATCTACTTTTATGACATAGGATTTTAGTAGATCAAGAATCGTTAGATTAGTTATTTCACTTTGTTCATCCGTTTGTGGATAGGACAAAAGAGACATTTATTCCAGTTCCTAGATTCTCAAAAGAGACCCTTCCAAAAGTTACTGGTCATTCTAGGATCTTTTTCCAACACTATGGAAGTTTGCAAGCCATGATACTTGAAAATTTGAGATCTGAAGAGGGTTGCATTTGATGTGCCTTAATAGTTTTTTTGACAGGCATAGAGTGTGTTTTCGATTGAAACAATCCAAGTTGCTTCCCTCGATCAAATTTCAATTTTTGGTATACCACGCATTTTGAAACATACTCTTGTATGTTTACTTTTCATGGTAGGCCAACATAAATACATTTCTACTCCTCAAAGACTAGATTATGGAATCCCTCTTTGCCCCGCATAAGAATAAGCATGGGATTCATACATGACTTTCTTATTGTATGGGTGAGTAAGACATAGCCTATTGCCGTTTGGAAGATAATCATCCTTCAAGGTGAATGGTTCTTTTTTCTTCGCTAATGCAAAGGCTATAATCACCTACTTAAAGTCTTGGTCCGTATCATACTCATCTATGATAAAAGATAGATCATTGTGAGTTCTTATAAACACCACATTCACCCTTGGCTGTTGTGAAAGTGCATCAACTACTTGATTGTGCTTGCCAGCAATGTGAGAAATATGAAATTTAAATTGCAAAAGAAAATTTTACTACCTCATTTGTTTGTCGGAGAGTTTGGTTTGCATCATGAAGTTCTTGAGGCTTTGTAATCCATTCGTAGGATAAATGGAGCCCCCTAGAGATAGTGCTTCCATGTGTCTAGGGCATGTAGAACAACTAAACGCTCTTTTTCGTATATGCCCAAGACCCATTCATTGGCATTGAGCCTTCAGATCTCGTATGCTATGGCATGCCCTTATTGAAGCAAAATTTCTCCAAGACCATCACCACAAGCATCACATTGGAGCTCAAATGGCTTTGAGAGATCCGAAAGCATAAGGACTGGTTGGGAGGTAAGCTTCTCTTTGAGTTTGTCAAAAGTATTTTGTTCTTTAGCAGTCCATAATTACTTAACGTTCTTCTTTGTTAAGTCATGCAATGGTCCTGCTATTTGAGAGAATTTTGCTATGAAGCATCTATAGTATGCACACATACCAATAAAGCTTCTTAGCTCATGTAGATTCCTTGGATTAGGCCATGCTTTTATTACCTCCAACTTTGATGGATCCATATGGATACCATCTTGAGAGATGATGTGATCTAAATATTGAATATCTTGTAGGAAAACTTCACTTTTCTTTTGATTAATGAAAACTTTTTTTCTCTCACAACTTGAAAGCTTACTTGGAGGTGTCACTTGTACTCCTCAAGAGAATTTGAGTGGCCTGAAGATTTTTTTCCATCGTGATTTTAAATGCGGCTGGAGCATTTGTCAGGCCAAAACTTGTATCTTATTAAATAGATCTTCTACCTGCGGCACAGGAAATCTGGAATTGGAGCTGATCTCTTGTGACAGCTAATTCTAGTGTTAGAAGATTTCAGCTACTAGTGTGAGAAGATTTCAGACAGTAGACTGGACAGAAATCAGAAACTAGACTGGAATTTGGATACTGGAATAAGAATCAGACTTATGTACTGAGAATAATGTTCAGATTCAGATTCAGAGTACTGGACAAGAAGTAAGTGTAGCTAGAATATCTGCCATGATTGGGATTACATATAAAAGATTACAATGAGTATGATATGATTTACAGAGAAAGTACAACCGACAACAACTGCCAATGATTCTTAAGTACAAGTGTAGCCAAAGTGTTAACCCAAATGCTAACAATTGCCAACTGCCAACCCGATTACAAAGTGTTAACCCAAATGCTAACAATTGCCAACTGCCAACCCGATTACTAAGTAATTCGCTGCCGGTCTCATAAGAGAACGTTCCCACTTAGTGAAACTATCCAGCCATCTACATCCTTCCCTTATTTCTTGAATTTTGGCAAGATTCCAAAATTTTTGAAAAATTCCCCCGTCTCATTCTGATGTGAGACTGAAAAATCCACCGTCTGGTTCTGATGTTGGGGATCGGACTTGACCACTGACAGAGTGGCCATACAAAGATTGTGAGAGGCAGCTGAAAAGGCCAAGGTATTGTGAGAGGCAGCTGAAAAGGCCATGGTAGAGCTCTCATCGTTTACCTTCCAGCTGAGGGAGAAAAGTCACCACTGAATTCTGAGATGGAACTACCTAGTATCCTTTCATTGAACCATCTTCTGTTTGCCCTTTGACCTGGATGGTGCCTGAGAAGTCCCAGTACGAGCATTCTCCTTCTGAATTAGTCGGTAAATGGCCTCCTGCTCAAGCTGATCCCGCCTTTCTTTGGTCATCTCTACTTCATAAGGCGTAAGGGAATGATAGGTTTTGGTGTCAGGATCATAGAGTGTACGCCTGCCTTTGGTGATCCTGGTTCTGGCCAACTTATGACAATGCGAAGCAGTATGGATCCATCCTTTTGGAAGAGGATGATTAGTTTTGACCCAAGCTTCGAAAATAATCTCAGAAATCTCCCTATACTGTGGTGCCAGGCCCACCTTAGCTGCAATATCCTTTTCAAGAAATT
The DNA here is from genome assembly GCF_014529385.1 of Adiantum capillus-veneris. NCBI lineage: Eukaryota > Viridiplantae > Streptophyta > Polypodiopsida > Polypodiales > Pteridaceae > Adiantum > Adiantum capillus-veneris. The sequence continues at coordinate 143,105,939 of NC_140945.1, forward strand.
TAGAATATTCGACAGTAAGTTGCAGCAGCTGATTAGTGATCTTGGTCAAGCCCCTGATCTCAATCTTCCACTGACCCATACACATCCGGATCCTATGCATCTCCTCTTTCAGAGCCTGAATATCATTGAGTTGGAGAGCATCCTTGAACAGCGTTTTCCAAGTCTTCCATTCCATAGTCGATCGTTCATAACAATCATGAAGCTCATCAATAATCTTGAAGTATGTAAGGCGATCAAATGGTTCTGTATGTTGAGGATAAAGTGCTGAAAAGAATCTTGGTAGCTCCGTCTCTCTTGTTGGAAAGGCATACAAGAGAACTAAAGAATCAGGCACAAATTCTAAAAAATTGAGAACAGCCTGGTTCTCTTGCTGCATCATCTTTCTGGGAATTTGCACTAGCTGGAACAATTTGCGGAGAGCAGTTACCTGTGCTCCAACTGACATTCTAGTCTGAGGTCCTTTACTAGTGGTTGTCTGATCCTTGAGAATGGCTCTTACTCTCTGATCCAAAACTCCTCTGGCAGTTTGCATCTGCACCACAACCTCCTTTAATTGTTCCCTAATATCCTTCATGCATTTGTAAGTTGGTTTGTTTCCCAGCAGAAGCTCTAATTCAAGGGCAAGAGAGCGACAATCTGCAGTAGACTGTCTTTGCAAGTGTGGGTTGGTCACTCTCTCTTCAGCAGTGATTATCCATTCAGGAACCCTTTCCAGCAGCTGGACTGTGCTGGGATGCGCAGGCAAACGGCAAGTTTCTTGATCATGAAAAGCTGTTGATTTCCAATGCTCCACCATTTCCCTGGCTCCAATATATAGTCTCTGAAACCGTTCCAAATAAGACAGGAGATCATCATCCTCCAGATATTGTTTGGTTATGGAGGCATGTTGATGTCTCAGTTGCCTGTTCAGGGTAATAAGTTGTAAAGAATGTTGATGATCAGCAGGCTGATCCCTCATCCTGCACTTTGCTTTTTCCTTTAGCCTCCCTACTGAGCTAGGACTAATCAGCTGGCTGATTCCCAATGTGACTGGCTTGCAGTTCTTCAGACTGTTGATTTCCCGACTGGTGCCCTTCATTCTGGCCTTCCTGCTGGCCCTCATTCTAAACTGGCTGGTCTGGCCGTGACTGACCTCCTTCAATTGGCCCTGTACCACCAGTACCAGATCTTGGAGGTGGAGATGGCGGTGGGGCATCATCATCATCATTTGTATGCCCTTCTTCTTGGTCATCCTCCTCCTTATCAGCTCCTTTGTCCTTATCTTCTTCTTCCTTGTCTTTGTCTGATTCATCCGGGCAATTCTGCTGCTCAATATAATCCAGTATTACTTGATTCATCAGAGCATTATTATACTCAGTGACTTTGTCCTGCAAATCACTCTACATACTTTCCATCAAAGACTTCAAATTTTCTAAATCAAAGACAGCATTGCCTGCTGGATTTAAAATTTTAGCTAGGTTGTTATAAATGTGTCTGTCAGTTAGGGAAGCCTTCAAAGCTGTATTGCAAATAAACAAGAAGTTGAATTCAACTCGCTTCATTTTGAGCATTGTTTCAGCCCGTTCTGCTTCTCTCAGTGCTTCATTCCTTTGATTCTTGATGATCATTATCTCAGATTCAGCCTTAGCTAGCTTCTTGTTTAATAGCTCAATAACCCTCTCTGAATGAGCTTCCAATACCCTATGTTGTATATTCTGCTCATCTCGTGCTACCTTGAGGTTCTGAATCTGATCTTCAGCTTCCTTCAAGTCAGCTTTAGCCTTTTTCACTTCATCTTCTGACCCTGCAACATCCATCATTTGTCCCATACAATTGACAATAGTATTCTAAGAAGACTGGATGAGGACTGAAAATCTGTCCTTTACTGTAGCTGGGTCAGAATCCATAGGCTCATATATTGTCACTGGAGCCATGTAAGGTAAAACTGCATAATCAGCTTTTCGTAGAAGAAAATACCCTTTTAGTGGATGGGTGTGCATTTTCTGCAACTTGTCCTGTTTTACCAGGTGCAAAACTTGTTCGATATTTGGAATAGAGACACCACCCGGTAGAGTTGAATAAGTTGGGCCTTTGCCTTTGTCCACCGAGTGCTCTGCTAACTTCTCAGAAGTTGCTGCCTTGGCCTGATCTTTTCCAGAACCAGCAGCGACTGCACTTTGTCCCACTGACTGGTTAGGCACAGTATTCTGAGTAGGTTGCTTCTCAGTTTGGCTCACTATAGCTTTTTCAGTATTCATAGTCTTGACTTGGCTTTCTATTTGCCTCAAAAATGCACTGCTCTTCGTCAGTGTAGTCTTTGGCTTCTTCGAACTGCCAGCCTGTTCTTCAGTGGCTTTCCTTTTCAGACCCATTGAAGTAGTTTGACTGTCTATTGCTTCTTCGTCTGAGGACAGATCAATGTTCTTGGGCTCGGAAACCGGCTTCTCACTCCAAGCCTTTTTTACCTGTTCATGAGCATCTGCAGCGGTAGCCCAATACAAAAATTGCCAAACATACCAAGCTTTAAAAACATTTTGGGATTTTAACTTGGCAGTTTGTTGGAGCACATTGTGTGACAGGATTTGACAAAGGTTAATAGAAACCTTTGGATCCAATGTCTTGGCCAACAGCAAAGCAAAGAGTTTCTTAGATACATACGTTGGATTGTTCTTAAAGCTTACTGCTTCAACCACAAACCTGTAAGCAGTGGAAGCTTCCAGTCCTGCTACTAGAACACCTTGACCACTTGCCTTGTGCTTACGCTTAGCCGCTTCATCCTCCTTCAGGGCTATACTTATCTGTTGTGGAGTTGCCACAGATTGTTTGGGCTCATTGGGCATCCGGAATGCAAAAGCTATAGACTCTGATGTAACCAACACCTTTTTACCATTCACCATGGCACTGCCATCTTCAGCGTTGAAAGAATCAAGAACCTACTTTATGATGTTTGCGTCAAAAGTAATTCTTGTGGCTTGCAGAACAACTCGGAGATCCCATAGTTGCAGCAAAGTCATTGCTTGGTCGGTGAATACATAACACTGAATTTTACTGTACAATATGATGGGAAGGCTTGCCTTTGCAACAACAACTATGGCTTGGGTTTCCTCAAGAGACTCCTGCATCTTGTCAGAGTGTTTCCTTCTACCCATACACTGTGAAGACAATGAAACAGGAAAAGGAGAAGAACACTTACTTGATGCGTCAAAGCCGTACCTTGGTGTCGCTGGCAAAGCTAGCTGACAGTCGACTGTCTCTTCAGAAGATGAGGTCTGCGGTTGTAGCGAAGAAACCTCGAAGCTTAGAGATGGCGAATGAATAACGAGAGGAAATCGTCGCGCAGGGGATTTGTGAGGAAAAATGCCAACTCTCCTGGCTGTTATACGTGTTCGTGCCATAAAAGCTCCACCACTCGCCGCTCCTAGACTTGTGTGCGTCGCTACTGTCGTGGTAGACATGCATTGGATAAGACTGCTACCCATCCTTGAAATGATTACTACTGGCGTGCCATCTGATCGTTGTACGCTTAAAAATTGAAAAGTGTGTTCCTACTGATACTGGACTGGTTCCCAGTCTGGTTTGGTCATACTGGTACTGATTCTAAGATCAGTCTGGTCTGGTTCTACTGGTACTGGTTCTGAAATTGGAACTGGTTGCACATGAAAAAGCCCAAAAATATCCGATTCTGGTATCTCTTGATCTACAGTTCCCAATTCCCTAGTACCTTGTTCTTGCCCATTCTCTCTAGCTTCTGAATAGTAAAGCTTGATTTTTGCACCATTGTATACTCCTGGCAACAATAATCTAGATAAATCTTTCGGTCTGATTGTACCATTGGAAAAGACCCAATCTACCTCAAATGGTCCTGCCCATGCAATCTTCAGGTTTGGCTTCTTTGGACCCAATATAGACTGATAGAGAAGCACCAAATCTCCTTTTTGAAATTCCCAAACCTTAATTCGGTGATCATGCCAGTGCTTCCTTCGTTGTTGAACAATCTCTTGTTCCAGCATAGCCCGTTGCCTGAGTTCATCTAGATGCATTAGTTCATCTAGGCGCTTTTTCAGATTGTGGTTGAAGTCTAAGCCATACTTCACAGCCATTCTCAGACTTGGGATAACAAACTCCATAGGAACCACAACTTCAATGCCATACACCATTCTGAATGGTGTCATCCCAGTAGTGACCTTATAAGCTATCCTATACGCCCATAGAGCAGTCTGGAGTTTCAAATCCCACTGGTCTGGTTTCTTTTGCACCACCTTAGTGAGAATAGTCTTGATTGTCTTGTTGCTACTTTCAGCCTGTCCATTGCATCTGGGATAATAAGGAGTAGATTTTTGATGCTTGACTGAAAGCATATCCAATAGAATTTCCATAGTGTCATTGATAAAATGTGTTCCTTGGTCTGACACAATCTCTACTGGACATCCATATCGGCAGACAATATTCTCAAATAGAAACCTTACAGTTGACTTGGTTGTGTTGTCAGGAAGACCTTTAGCTTCAACCCACTTAGTTACATAACAAGTAGCCATTACTATGTACTTGTTTTTCCTGGGGGTAACCTTCTTAAAAGGTCCCATAAAATCTAATCCCCATTTCATGAACACACCCAGTGGTTGTATTGGCGTCAATGGAGTCATATCTGCAACTGTTGGTCGACCCATTCTTTGGCATATGTCACAAGTTTTACAAAAACTTCTGACATTAGCAATCAGTGTTTTCCACCACAGACCAGCTTGTAGAATCTTCTTGTAGGTTACTTCGTTGGAAAAGTGTCCACCAGATTCACCATTATGTGCTTCTGAAATCACTTGCATTCTTCCTTCCATAGGGATACAACGTCGAAGTATACCATCAACACCCAGTCGATAGAGTAATCCTCCGATGATAGTAAATTTCAAGCTTTTTATGATCAAAGCTTTCTTCTAGTTCTGCTTCCAGTCCTCTAGAAAAGCACCTTGGGAAAGAAATTGATAAACATCGTACCATTCAGGATCAACTGATTCTCTTGCCTCTAGCTGAAATAAGTCAGCGTCCACTGGTTCATCCCTCAAGGGTGATTCTGAATAACCTTCCGTACTTCTTGAGAGAAAATCAGCTCCACAATGATTCTTGCCAGGCTTATGGAAAATTCTGAATTCAAACTCCATTAGGAACATCATCCATCTTATCAGCCTGCCTTGAATAATGACTTTATTAATCAGAAACAGAAGAGCCTAATGGTCCACATAGAAATGGAACAACTTTCCCAACAGGTAATGCCTGAACTTTGTAGCGCTGAAAACCATTCCAAGGGCTTCTCTCTCAGTAGTCGTATATCCTTGTTCAGTCTGACTGAATCTGCGACTGGCAAAATAAACCGGATAATCAGTCCTTCCGTCTGGCTGAGCCAATATCGCCCCCATTGCCAATCCCGAAGCATCTACATGTACGTGGAAAATAATATTCCAGTTTGGCTGCCTAAGGACTGGTTTACTGATAATGGCCTTTTTCAGATTCTGGAAGCTCTCCTCACATTCAACAGTCTAGTTGAACTTACTGGTCTTCTTTGTAAGCTCATATAATGGTACTGCTTGAGAAGCAAACTTATGTACAAACCTTCTATAGAAATTAACATAACCTAGGAAAGAGCTCAACTCTGAAGCATTTCTGGGTGCTTTAGCTTGCTAAGCACACTGATTTTTGTCGTTGGCCATCTCTATTCCATTTCGGGAAACCACATGTCCCAGTAGCTATCCCTTCCATACTAGGAAAATAGATTTGAATGGATTCAAACAAATCCGCTTCTCCTGATAGCGTTTGAAAACCATCTCTAGGAATAGTAGGTGTTGTTCCTCATCTGAATAGACAGTAAAGTCATCCATAAAAATGGCGAGGAACCGATGAAGGAATTCATTAAACATCTCCATCATACACCACTGAAAGGTAGCTGGTGCATTGCACAGGCCGAAAGGCATCACCAGATACATGAAATCTCCCCACTCGGTGATGAAAGTGGTCTTCGCTCTATCTTCATGAGCAATCTGCAACTCGTTATAGCCACTGTAACCATCCATGAAGCTATACATTTCATATCCTGCGATCTCATCAAGCAACATGTCAGTAAAAGGCAATGGAAATGGATCTTTGATAGTCTGGGCATTGAGTTTCCTATAGTTAACGCAAACTCTCAATTTCCCGTTCTTCTTGGGAACGACGACTATGGGAAATAGCCAATCACTACTAGCCACCTCTGTGATGAACCCAGCCTTGAGAAGATTATCAATCTCCTCTTTGACCTTCTTTGCATACTTGGGGTTCATTCAGTATATTTGCAGTCGTACTGGCCTAGCATCTGGCTTCAACGATATTCGGTGCTGACATACTTCAGGATCCACTCCCTTCAGGTCTGTGTGGTCCCAGGCAAATACGTCTTTGTAGTTCTGGAACATCCTGCGTGCCTTTTCCTTCATTGCCGGGATGCTTGTTGACCTTGATCATCCTAGGACTATCCTCTGATCCTAGGTTACACTCTTCCACTTCTTGGTCGTCTAGAAGCAACCAATTAGGCCCGTCTCCTTTTCGTTTGGTCGACTCTTCAGCATAATCCCAGGATGGTCCATTTAGTTCTGAATCAGCATTCTAATCCACTGCATGTTCTTCAAAGTGTATTGGTTCCTCTATCATACCAATATCAGCTGATTCTACTAGAATTGTTCTTTCCCCTGTGTTGATTTCAGTAAACTGATCGGGGAATTGCCTTTTCTGCTTGTCGTCCTGTTCTTTATTCAATAAGACTGCATTCAAGTTGATCTCTACTAAAGGGAATATGTTCATGGCCGCTAACATTCACTCAATCTTCTTGGCTCTGTACTTCTGACATAACTCCTTCGGCCTCAGTTCTTTTTTGCAACTCCTAGTATTGTTTGTTTGGATTTAAATTCTGCCACTGGCCTCTTCTATGGTTAATGTTTGGTTTGCATAGTCATGAACAGCATGTGTTGTTCTCAACCATGGGCGCCCTAGCAACATCCCATATGCCCCTTGCACATCTAGAACTAAGAAACTGGTTTTTAATTTTTCCCTCCCAACTCTTATCTGCATATTTTCAATCATACCCGTCGCTTGTACCACTCTGTGATCTGTCATTCGCACTTTAAATGGTGCTGGCTTCAGATTCGTGATACCCATTCTCTACTGGAGATGAACTCCCATTATGTTGACTCCTGCTCCTCCATCCAAAATAACACTTGAGAGAGGTTCCCACTGCTTCCTAACCTTGTAGTCCACCTGAATGAGTGGAACTTCATCATCTCGAACGGCCGTCAGGTCCACTGTTTTGGCCTCAACCTCAGCTTTCCTGTGCTATCTGATAAAGTTGGCCACTTCAAGCAAGGTTTTTCTGACGTCCTCCAGCTCTACAGTCAACTTCTGAATTCTATCACAAATTTTCACATGAATTTCTTCTCTCTCTTGGTCAAACTAATTGTCAGAGCTCGAAGAACTGGTATCTTCACACTGCCACTCCTCTTTTGCAGTGCTTCCAATCCTTCCATCAACTCTCAGTTCATCAGCCATCCCTTATGTCGCTGCCAACATAGCCTCAGGTATGGCCGGTATTGGCTGATTTTTATCAGTTGATTGGGCTGGTATCCTATGAATGACTCGAGCTTCAGAACTTTTTGGCTGCTCTGGTAGCTTCTTGGCCAAATCCTCCGTGATTTTAGCCGCTAGTTCCCTCTACTCTTTCCATTCATCTACCACCTTCTCTTTACCTTTGGCCTTCCAAATTTCTCTTTGTTGAGCCCACTTGCTGCTGGTAGTATTGACTAGTGTTTCTGAAGTATCTAGAATTTCTTCAATCACTACACCCTTGCTTCTTGTGACTACCCGTACTAGGACTGGCTCTGGTGCCTTAGCCTCAGTAGTAGTAGTTGCAGGTGCATCTGGGCATTGGGCTGCAAAATGGCCGTACTTCCCACAAGTGTAGCAATTCATGCTCCTAGTCTGGAAGTTGCCACATCCTCTGCCTCGGCCCATACCCGTTTGGAATCGGCCACGTCCCTGACCAGTACCACTAGTACCTGGTCTCTCCTCTTGAGCTGCTTTGGCGGGTTCTACCTTCACTGGTTCAGTATAGGCAACCACTGACATGTCTTTGCCCTTCTTAAAGTGATGAATCCTGATGCCACAATTGTTCCATAGATGACCAAAAGCCTTACAATAGGTACATTGTGGGTACTTGTTGGAGATATGGTCCTTGGATTTGCATTTCGAACACCAAGTCTCCATCTTTCGAACTGGCTGTCTGGTGTGGCTAATTTCGGCAATATGTCTAGCCATTTCTTCAATTTTCTTGGTCCAAGATCCCTTTTTTGACTTTTCCTTGGATCGTTCATTAGAGATGCTTTAAGAGCTACTGGACACCTCACTGGAATCAGAACTTTCAGTAGCAGAACTACTGCTACTGGACCTTCGCTTTTTGTGACTCTTTTCCTTTTTGGCATGTTGTTCCATCTTCAGTGCCCTTTGGACCAGATCATTGAATTTCTTTGTAGGAGCTGGTACCTCCTGCTCTCTCAGCTTTTTGCTTCTGAAACCATTCAGAAACCATGTCCTCAACCTCTTCTCAGATGGCGGTTCCTGTAACTGCCTGGTTAGCTCCTTGATCTTTTCCACATAACTTCCGACTGATAGATTCCGTTGTTTGATCTTATCTAGTTCACAGAGGATATCTTCATCCCCTCTGTTGTCTAAATATTCCAACCTGAAGGCTTTAAGCAATTTTTTGTATGATCTGAGCTGGCAGGCGGGGTAATGGTAATACCATTTCCTCGCTGTCTCCTTCAAGGTTTGCGGGAAATATTCCCCCCAATCATCTTCATCAATATTTTTCAGTTCAGCATACTGCTCAAAAGCCTGTATGTGAAAGTCTGGATCATCCTTCTTACCTCCCTTGAATATTGGAAAAGAAATTTTCAGGGAAGCTGTGTAATCATTCTGATTACCACTTTTCTTCTTTGATTCAGAATGGCGCTTGGGAGTCTTCTTGCAATTGTCAGTGTCAGTACCCAATCAATCTCTGTCTCTGTCTTGGTGTCAGTGTTTTCTTTGGCCTGTCTGCTAGAAGTGCGGTGACTGCCTTTACTGCCCTTGGTACCCTCATCCCCCTGTCGGGATCGAGAACTCTTGGAACTCTTGGCTTTCCGTGCTTCCCGTTTTGCCCGTCGGCGTCGAGAATGACTGGACTGCTGTGAGCCTTGCGCCTCATCAGCCTAACTATGCTCCTCCTGAGCCTCAATGTTAGTCATCTTCTCTTGCTTGGGGTCGGACTCTCTTCCTGACTCCTCAGGAATAGGATCAACACGGATGGTGGACTTCTGGCCATGACTAGATTTGGGTGCCATTGTTGAAAACTTCCAACTGGGAGAAGAGTCTTTCAATCAACGAGCTTCAGCTCGAGCCACTGTGATCGCCAAAATGGAATTGGAGCTGATCTCTTGAGACAGCTAATTCCAGTGTTAGAAGATTTCAGCTACTAGTGTGAGAAGATTTTAGACAGTAGACTGGACAGAAATCAAAAACTAAACTGGAATTTGGATACTGGAATAAGAATCAAACTTATGTACTGAGAATTATGTTCAGATTCAGATTCAGAGTACTGGACAAGAAGTAAGTGTAACTGGAATATCTGCCATGATTGGGATTACAGATAAAAGATTACATTGAGTATGATATGATTTATAGAGAAAGTACAGCGACAACAACTGCCAATGATTCTGAAGTACAAGTGTAGCCAAAGTGCTAACCCAAATGCTAACAATTTCCAACTGCCGATCCAATTACAATGTAATGGGCCCTATTTATACACTTTGGGTTTACTGTAGTAATTACCGTAGTAATTACTAAGTAATTCGTTGCCCGTCTCATAAGAGAACGTTCCCACTTAGTGAAACTATCTAGCCGTCTACAAAATCTTTTTTTTTATAGTGATCCTATTTAGTGCTCTATAGGTTCTTTGATTCATTAGAATCTATGTACATGCTCTTTTCCTTGTAGGTGAATAGATTCTCCTTTTAGGGAACCTCGGGTTGAACCATGGTGCCCCTAGAATAACATCCTTATGTTGGAGAGGAAAGATACAAAAGTCTTCTTTGTCATCGTATCTTTTATGAAGTCTCAACTTGCCAATCAAGGGAGTAACGGAGGCTTGCCATCCCTTGAAAGTTGAGTCAATAGTTACATTATCTCCCATCTCAAAAGCTTGAATGCCCAACTTGGTGGCCAACTCCGTTGTATGAAGTTGTGAGTAGAGCCAGGGTCAAAAAAGATGAAGGCATCATGTTCCCTTACCTTTCCCCAAGCATAGGAGAGAGGTGATCCTTTGCAATGAGCATCCTCTTTTGGAGCTTCGATGGTGGAAGTTCTAGGAGTCTCACTACGGACATGTCAGGACAAGGGTCCTACGGGGCAAGGCCCAACCTAGGGGGTCAGGGACCTAGGCCAAGGGCCGACTGGACCAGTGCGGACTGGGGATCCGCTTAGGGAAAGTGCTAGGAGCTAGCCTATATAAGGGAAGGTAGGGAGGAGGATCCCAGGTTCAGTTACCCTAGGCCTTACACTGGTATCAGAGCTCGGAGGAGGGAGGGCTATGGAGGAAGGGGGAACCTTGCATGCTTTGGCATGGCTTTGCATGATCTCTCTCTCTCCCCCACTCTCTCTCTCGTTTCCTTGAGGGCGGGCATGGAAAGGCCGGCCAAGGGCGGAGCCGCAGAGGTCATCCCTTATATGGGGAGTTTCATGGCGGGTTCAAGCACCCCCGACACACAGCATGGGACACTGCCCCTGCAAAGCCGAAGGGAGAAGCCAGCCGCAGGGATGGCCGCTTAGAGGAGAAGCGAGAATCACAGCACCATGACGAAATGGGGTGTAAGCGGGCTGGTTGGTTTCGCCAGGGCCTGTAGAGGCAAGTTCGTCACATGAGGGTAGCGAAACGAGGTCCGCGGATGCTTCCTCCATGGGTTTTATCCCTGCACAGATAGAAGCTTCCGCCATAGGCACTGTGTGGTTATTTTATATATATTTTAAAAAAAACCTTATTTAGGAAACCCTACCCCAGAGGGTCGTTACCATAGCCAAAACAGATTACAATTGTTCGACAAGATGGTGATAGGCTTGAAGCATGCATACAGCATCGACGGGGCACACGCTGCAAGAAATTGCAAAGTCGAGGGACATAGTCCTCTCTTAAGGCCAACGACTGACTGCCTCGCAAGTGCCATGGGTCTCGTTTTGATAATTATGAAGAACTGGAGTCTAAGCAAGTGTGAAGATAAGGGTATGCATATTATTCGTCTACAGCCTTCCAAGACAAGGTATGTATATTTGTTGCATTTCTTTTTAACTCAGTTCTCCTTACGCAGTTGTCAATGATTCCCTTGGTCTACACGGTTACGTTTTAGGTCGTTGAGCACGTCTCGTTCAATGCATACAACACTGTTGTGTTATGTACAACACTCTAGAGTTTGCCTTTCAGATTTCTTTCCATGCATGGCATGTGCACAACTACAAGAGACTTGTTGGAAGCACGGCTTCCTTTTCTTGTACTCGGAATAATACCTCCCCACAGCTAGACTTATGCTATGAGCTGTCAGGACATAGGTCCTACGGGCAGGGCCCTACCCTAAGGGGGGGTCACGGACCCCGCCCACGGGCCAACTAGCAGTGTGGACAGGGGATCCTAGGGCTAAGAGCCTATAAGTATGGGTGGTTGGGTGGAGGATCCAGGTCTCTAGCTCCTAGGGTTCTTATATTGGTATCAAAGCTTAGGGGAGATGGAGGGAGGAGCAGGAAGAAGAAGGCATGGATCTCGCTCTATCTCTCTCGATTTTTCTCTCGTTTTCTCTCTTGCTATATTCTTGAGCAAGGAGATGGGGGGAAAATCTGGCTGTGGCAGCATGCAAGAGCCAAGGCGAGAAGGAGAAGCAAAAATTGGCATGGCTTTGTCTCTCGGCTGCATGTCATTTGTCTGCTCTCTCGTCTTCAACCCGAGCATGGCTTTGTCTCTCAGCACAGAAAACCGCGGGCAGTGACCCTAGTCTGGAAGTTGCGTGTGTCGGCTACCTGCACCAAATCGCATGGTGTTTGTCTCGGATGCAGCGCGCTGGCTTGAGAGAAATTTCGCGTCACTACACCGGCCTGTTTGGAACAACCTACGTGGTGCTCCAACCTATTTTCCCCTTGCGGCCTCTGTTGCCCGCCGTGGCAGCAGGATTTTCACACTGTTTAATTACTTTGGGCGCCGTGTCCCACAGGGAGCCCAAGGGGCCCCGAGGTTGGAGCTATGCGGTCATGGTCAGGGTGCAGCTGCTCCTCGACCTTGGAAGTTCGGGGTGAGCAGAGGCAAACCAGGATTTCGTTCATGCGCATAAAATTTACAAGTTGCCACAGCGTGCATGCAAGGCATCACTAGCAAAATTGAATGAGTACGCCATGATGAAGTGGAAGCAAGGCTTCTAACTTGAACATGGATTGGAGCGTGCATGCAAGGAATCAATAGCGGATGCCAATCGTTGTTCAACGGCATCCGACGACTCTCGGTCAATGGGTATAAGGCACGGCACGGCCGCTCATCACTTGAATCTATTGTCGGTAGGACACATTCAATGGTATATCTAATAGGGTCAATCCAAGTTGATCGAGGTTGCTCAATCACACCTGTAAAACTCTTCAAGAATTCTAAAAGAGATTGACCATATAGGCCATGCGGTCGGCAAGGCAAGTCACGTTGAGTGAATCTTGAGGTACGCAATATATTTCAATTTTGTTGTTACTTTCTTCGAAAATATGTTGCATTCAGGCACAAGCACGGCTTGTGCAAACAATGTTATTATCGCCTGTGCATCCAAGCATGGCTTGTCATAGGCGTAATAACCCAGCATAACCCAGCAAGGTTGGACTCTGCGAAGGTTTTATTTTGCCAACTTTGACTATCCCACAACCCATGATTGGTTTCAAGACAAACATCAAGCATGCCTTGACTTTGTAACAACAGGGTTGTTCATCATTTATGAAGCGTCTTTTCCAGACGGAGAAAGTATCACTTCTGTTGCATAGTTCCCACATGCATCCGAGATGCGTGTGTGAAGCACAAGCACGGCTTGTGACAGTTATCACCAGCATTACAACTTTGCGGTATACATGGTTGGCATAGGAACAATGATTAACTTGCAAATTCGACTCAAGCATGGTTTGAGTACTCACTGCCTTGATCTGAAGCACGGCTCGTCAGTGATTCAATTTGAAGCAAAAGCATAACAAAATTGCAATGTTTTGGAATCTCAAGGAGATTGGTACATCATGTTGCTCGACCTGATGCAGGGAGCAAGTTGCTTGGCATGGCCGACTCCTTGTCACTGTCTCTAGAAGCTGACAGAGGATGTTTGCCATATAGTATTGGCTAATTTTAGTTGAAATTGCTCGACAAGGTCGATCTTTTTTGTCATGCACGTTGAAAGTCAATAGCCGCATCTGTTGGCTCTCAGCACAAACATATTTATGTAAAGCAAGGCTTCAATTTAGGCATCTTCCATTGCGATTTCCCATGTTTGGAATATGCTATGAGCATACAAACTTGGGAGGATTTGTCAAGGTGCTCGCAGGCTATTTCATTACATGCAACGATGGAGTACAGGACATAGCAGACTTGGCTATGAGCCGGGTTCGAGCGAGTTTTTCTCCATCAGAATTTCATGACAACTGGTTGCAGCAACCACGACCAGGTTAGCCAAGTTTAAGTTTTTCTTGTTTTTTCCATGTTTACACTTTACTCGGCAATTACTGTCATTGTGCAAAGCAAAGTGCTTTGGCATTTTTACATGAAGCAAGGCTTCTCCCTTGTGCCAAGGTACTGCCCAATGACTTGGAGTCAAGGGCATTGGCACAAAAGTTTGGGGAACTGGCACAATAGGGAATCTTAGCTCACAGAATCCCTACCAGTTTCTTCTGTGCAAGGCACTTATGGTTTTGGTTCGCACGCTTGAGACCATCATCGTAGCCAAGGGCTTACGTTTTTGCATGCAAGGCATGCTAAGAAAGTGGCATGGAGTCCACCACTTCATAGATTAAGCTTCCGCTATCACACTCGCAACTCTGTCAAGGACAGACTAAGTGATGGATTGTTGAACCTGATGGTTGGTTGCTATCAACACCCAACAATACTAAAAGGAACCTCAATCTAGGACTTATTTTACAGGCAAAGTGTCAAAGCTAAGTCGTACTCATACAATCACGACCCCTACAAGGTAGGTGGGTCGGAGTGAGTTTTGTGTTTTTCTGTTATCTCTCTTGATGAGACAGTCATACCGAAAAACTGTGGAATGCTTATACGATAAGCTGCAAGTCAGACGTAAGAGCACATAGTTTGGGCACACACTCTAAAAACTTAAGGAAAGTTCCTCAGCCCAGCATGTTCTTCTTCTCTCTCTTTATCTTTAAGGGAAAAATGAAAATCTTCTAAGAAGCTTTTGATACGTGTTTTGCTCGTGAGTCCAACCTGAGCCAAGGTGCTCTACCTTTCAGCTAGCACATGGCTAAGATGCTACTCAAATTAGTCACGGTTCAATGGAGCCTGAGCCAAGGTGCTCTAACTCTCAACTAATTTGCATAAGGGCTATGAGCCACACAGGCTAAGAGCCATTGTCAGGCCATGGGTAAGACCCAATTATTGGCATTCTTTGGGTGATTGTTTTCAAGATCGACCAGATCTACCCAGGGAAGTATACATCGACGTTAATGCACAAGCAAGAGTCTTGTCATTACGGATGTTTAGGGTGTCATTTTTGCACTACATGTTTTCAGTGCGACACTCAATTTGAGTCTTTGATAAATCTTACACTCACACCAGCTGCTCTCTACCACGGCGTATAGACACAACCATCATTTGTGACAGCATGGCTGTCCATAAGAGCTAGGCATCCCACTTGTGTGGATCTCTTGCTCTCTCTATAGCACTACGAGTGTCTAGGGAAACACAGTTTTGGGGTAAGACCCAGCGGGTGATTGCTAAATCACTCTATCGACATGGAGGATCTCAGTTTGATCTATTTTTGTTACACTTTCAAGGAAGTAAGTCCGCAATTTACCACGCGGTAGCGGACAAACACACTTTTCAAGTTGATTCCAATCATTCTGTATACGGTTGACTATGTTCGTTACCGTTATCTGCTAGTTGCGTAGTTTCTACAAAGAGTCTTACCAAGGGGTTTGACTACGTAGATTCTAATCCAAGGGTTTGGATTGCAAAGGCAACACCCAGGGTTCCCAGTGCAATGTTGCTTGGTTCTTTCACAGGTGGGAGACGTACTCCTCCGTATTTCAATACGGGTAAGTGAACATTCAGTTCAATCTCCAGGTACGCATCTATTGATTTGGTGTTATTCCAGTTTTTAGTCTGCATTACTTGGGTTTTTCAAGACGTTTAAATACGTTTGAATATGTCACGGCCATGCCAAGGGCATGTCGAAACACGTATTTTGGGCAGTAATGTCCAATGTACATTACGCTGTTATGAATCCATTTGTAGGATTCAATTTGGCACATGTTGTCACATGGGATACAACATGGTCTAGGAACTCAAGGAGTTCAGTTTAGACAGTGTAGAGCATGATAATGAGGGTCCCTCTCACTCTTGTCGCAAAGTGTTATTAGTTACCTCCACACACAAGTACAGCTCGTACTTGATGGAGGTCACTTTTCCTGACATCCTTACTTGAGACATATTCCACATGTGGAGAATATGAGTCTCTCGGACTGACATTGGCGCCCAATTCTTAATGATGTGTCGCGACGAAGTCCCTAGGTGCTGGTCACATCCGTTCATTAGACCATTCGAAGCACACAGTATCAGGTACAATTTCAGTGGCCAAAAATTGTCGGGTACTAAGTACAGACTTGTTGTGATTACAAGTGCTGTGAAACCACCTTAACGGAGGGTTGTTTCTACATATAGCAAAGTATGCTACATTCATGAGAAGGTCTCATGGTTGGTTCCTAGGTGTGACCGGGTTGTCACATTCTATTATGGTCCAACTTTTGTTGCAAGATTTTCACGTAAGTACAGTGGAAAGTCTCGTCATGGAATTGCGGTTCGGATATGTTTGTGTTAAATGCATGCACACTAGGTGTTATGGGCCCTAGTGTTTAACAAAAATTTATTCGGAGCGGCATGCAATTCATGGACATTATTGTTTCTGCAATTTTTTGCACTACCAGTGCAATTTCTCTTGCAGATTTAGTATGGGTGCCATACAAGGTGATGGCTAAGTATGGGTTTTTGTGATTGGATGCTTGAAACTCCAATCTGCTTTCAACCTAGTTGGTTTTCTCCATTCCATATCGAGTATATGGCTGGATACTCAATGATTGAGTCACAGTTTGTCGTCAGTCGTGGGCGACTTTCTGTAAGTGGTTGGGGGAAAGCACCTCACTCTTACTGTTGCTATTCATCCCGCGTAGGATGGGCAGTTTACAAGCATTCTATTTATTACTAAAGGATATTCAAAGTGCATACGTTAAATCACGCTAAAGGATATGCTAAGTGCATACGCTAGCAAGAAGTGGAACAACTCGATCGGTTACCTTTCTAGTTTGGAGTTTGCTTCATATGATGCAAGGCATGTTACGGCTAGTTTTAGTCTCTGCCTGTTATTCTCAAGTTATCAACCTTAATCATCAGTTTTGATGCGGTTGGCTAATGGCAAGAAACCATAGCAAGTCAAGGACTTGGTTGCTGCTGATGAGTATGTCAGCATAGTACTTTCATGGAAAGTTGAGCCGAGGTTATATCGCATATTCAAGTACCTTCAGAAAGTATGAAACCTGGATATGCATTTAGACACCTCTTATTTATGATAACTCGTTTAACATACTCAAGTGAGTTTTAAATGGAGTCTGCACATTATGTTGGTTATGGGTCGGTTATCCAAGACGGTTGTACAGGGACAACAATGTGGAAAATCAAGATGTTATTCTTGATTTCATTGAACCTCCCAATGAACTGGGATCCGATTCAACAAACTATTGGATCCATGAGGGATGCCACAGTGGAAAACATTAGTGTTCTTATGAAGATACCACCACTTGTGTTTTCGAGGACGAAAACTCTTCCAAAGGGGGGAGTAATGTCAGGACACGGGTCCTACGGGCAGGTCCCTACCCTAAGGGGGGGTCACGGACCCCGGCCACGGGCCAGCTAGCAGTGTGGATAGGGGATCCTAGGGCTAAGAGCCTATAAGTATGGGCGGTTGGGTGGAGGATCCAGGTCTCTAGCATCTTCAGTTCGGGAGATATTTACCACTGTCAAGGATAATCCTTCCATGGTATTGCTAGTCTTCCTTGGACGGCTACCAACTCTAGTACGACACGTTTAGACATGGCCTATGCATAGTCACCCACACTACATGGACTTATACGAGTTGGCAAGCATTACTACTTTTTCTTGGGAGATATTGTCCTCAACATAGGGAAATTTGCGCATGCTCGGGTCTTCCGCTATGGATGTCCAATTCCCAATTTTGGCTTGGAATTTTTTTGGTCTTAGGAAATGTTGGCTCCTCTAGTGTGGCCAAGGCCTGTGGCATGCTAGTTGCAAACCTGCATCAAGCACGGCTTGAATACACACAGTCTTGACCAGCATCATGGCTAAAGCACAACTTGTCAGCAGTTCACTGGGATTATACGGGAGCAACGCTCATTAAAGATGCTCATGGGGATGGTTTGTGTAACACCACTAGAGAATGGAAGTTGCTCACAAGCTTCCAACTTGCTGGCAAATCGGGCAAGGCCCTTGGCAGCACGAAATCAAACAGCTGTGAACCTTGATTCCAAGTCATTCGATTCTTATGACGGCCATTTCATTGGATGAGGTACGCAGTTGGTATTTGTTTAATGCACATATAATTATGTTTTTCCAGTAGATCTACAAGTACACAAGGTCAATTTTTTGTGCATGATCGACAAGGTCGAGTCTCTTTGCTATGACATCTGTCGTCAACAGCATTTGTTGGCACTAAGTCCAAACATAGTTCTATGAAGCAGAGCTTCAAATTATACATCTTGCATTGAGGCTGGCCATGTTTGGCATATGCTATGAGCATACCAAATTCGGAAGGAATAGGCAATGTGGTTGCAGGTTATTTCCTATTGCAAGTGTTTTTATTATGTACCAGACGGCTGTCTAGGATATACGAGGAAGTCTGTGCAGATATGGATATAAGCCATTTTGGAATGAGTTTTTCCTTCCAAATTTCATGACAACAACTGATTGCAGCAACAACGACCAGGTGAGCCAAGTTTCAGTTTTCTTGTTTTTCCCTATTTACACTTTACTTGGCAATTACTGTCATTGTGCACAGTAAAGTGCTTTGGAAATTTTAGAAGAAGCACGGCTTTGGGGAACTGACAAAATAGGGAATACCAGCTCACAGAATCCCTACGAGTCTAAACTATGCAAGGCAATTATGGTTTTGGTTCTCACGTTTGAGGCCATCACTCTCCACAAGGGCTTACAATTCCGCATGCATGGCATGCTAGTGAGGTGGATTTAATTCTACCATTTCATGCCTTACGCTTCCGCTATCATACTCGCAACTCCGTCAAGGACAAACTAAGGATGGATTGTTTACTATGCTTGTTGGTTGCTATCAACACACACCAACACTAACAGGAACCTAAATCAAGGACTTATTGTACGGGAAAAGTGACAATTCTAAGTCTTCCTAAAGTCACGACCCCATACATGGTAGGTAGGGCAAGCTGTGGCTTTTTTTTTTTCTTCTACCCTCTCTCGATGACAGCATTCTACAGGTAGACTGTTGCATGCTTATAGGATAAGCTGCTAGTCAGGCATAAGATGTCTAAGCCCACACATTCTGGGCAAACACACACTAGAAATTTAAGGAAAGTTCCTCAGCCCAGCATGCTCTTCTTTTCTCTATTTTTCTTATTTATTTTAAGAATAACAAAACTCTTCTAAGAAGCTTTTGCTACACATTCTGCTTGTGCGTCAGCTTGAGCCAAGGTGCTCTAACTCACAGCTAGCACGTGGCTAAGACGCTACTCAAATTAGCCTTCATCGGTTCGTCGATTGAACACTATTATGCATAAGGGCTATGAGCCAAACAGGCTAAGAGCCGATGCCAAGACAAGGGTAAGACCCAACTATTGGCATTCTTTGGGTGATTGTTTTCAAGACATACCCAAGGAAGTACACATCGACGTTAATGGACACGCAAGAGTCTTGTCATTACGGATGTTTAGGGTGTCAATTTTGCACTATTTGTTTCTAGTGCGATGCTAAAGTTGAGTTTTTGATAATCTTGCACTTACATAAGCTGCTCTATACCATGGAGTCTAGAGGTAGCACACAGTTGAGATAGCATGGCTGTTTATACGAGCTAGACATCTGACTTATGTGTATTTCTTGCTCTCACTATAGCATTACGGCGTGTCTATGGACATACTGTTTTGGGGTAAGACCCGTTGCTGCATCACCCGATAGGCATTAAGGATCACAGTTTGATCTACACAGTTGATCTCTCCTAGTTATACTTTCAAGGAAAGAATTCCGCAATCTACCACACGGTTGACTATCTGCTAGTTGAGCAGTTTCTACAAAGAGTCTTACCAAGGGGTTTGACTACGTAGATTCTAATCCAAAGGCTTGGATTGCAAAGGCAACACCCAGGGTTCCCAGTGCAATGCTATTTGTTTTCTTTCAGGTAGGGGACATGCTCCTCTCCATTTGAATACACGTAAGTGTACATTACGTTCAAATCTCCAGGTACGCATCTATTGATTTGGTGTTATTCCATTTTTAGTATGCTTTGCTTGGTTTTTCAAAACGCCTAAGTACGCTTGACTATTACAGAGCCATGCCACGGGCATGTCGGCACAAAGTATTTTGGGACAAGGGTCCTATCTATCTTTCTGCCTTATGCTGTTATGAACCTGCTCGTAGGGTTCAATTTGGCACATGTCGTCACATGGGATACAACATGGTCTACGAACTCAAGGAGTTCGGTTTAGCCAGTGTGGAGCAAGATAATGAGGGTCCCTCTCACTCTTGTCGCTGAGTGTTTTGCAGTTCCTCCACACACAAGTACATCTTGTACTTGAAGGATGTTCTTTTTTATACATCCTTACATGAGACATATTCCACATGTGGAGAATATGAGTCTCTGGAATGACACTGGTGCCATTATTTTAATTATGTGTCACGACAAAGTCCCTAGGTGCTGGTCACATCTGTTTTCTAGACCATTTTTAGCATGACGTATCAAGAGTAATTTCGTGGCCAAAAATTGTCGGATACTTAGAATGACTTGTTAAGGTACAAGTACTGCTAAACAACATTACAAATGGTTGTTTATACAAATAACAAGGCTATAAGTGGTACATGAAAAATTTTCATTGTTTGTACTTAGAAGTGATCAATGTTTCACCTTCTACTGTGATTCAGACGTTTCAGCAAGGCTCGCAAAAGATTGCAACTACAAGTGTTTAGTTTCTTTTCAGAACTATTTACATTCCTTTTAATGTGTGCTAGGCACATCACATTTTGCCATAAGTATTGGCAAGGATTATTGTGGATATACAGGTTCGGGTTAGTTTTTGCTAAATGCATGCACACTAGGTGTTATGGGTCCCAGTGTTTAGCAAAGGCTGATTTGGAACAACATACATATTCCTAAGGTTGTTGCTTATGAAGCATTTTGCACTCTATGTGCACTATCTCTATGAGATAACTTTTTGGTCTACTAATCACCAATAGAGGTCATGGCTCGGTTTGGGCGTTTGTAGATTTTCTCAAGTTAACCACGATGGTTGTACACTACTGTGATTCTCTGTTTACCAGTCATCTGAGACGACTGTTTGTAAATTGTGAGGAAAACACACCTTAGTACTGTTAGTTATCCAAGGGGATAGGCAGATTACAAAGAGTAATCTTGTACTAAAGGATCTGCTAAACAACGCATTTTTGAATAGATGATTTTCTCCCTATTCTAGAATTTGCTTAAATACGATTTCCGACTTTGAACACCTCTTGTGGTGGGGTTGGAGATTGTGTCAATACTTTCATACGTCAAGGACTTACCAGGTGTGCTGACAAAGTATGTTGGCAAGTAACCTTCATTAGGGATGAACATGTAGTTCTTTGTGTTCCAAACTATTCAGATTTCTAACACGAGGACATTCCCTATCTATGGACTTTTCAAGATACTCAGGCGAGTAGGAATCTGGATCACAACTGCATGGAAAGTTACGCCAAGGTTTCCTTGCATTATTCCAATACCTTTAGAAGATCTGAAAACTGGTTATGCCTTTGGATAACTCTTAGTTGTGGTTACTCCTTTACATTACTCAAGTGAGTTATAAATGGAGTCACCATTTAGACCCAAGTGGTTGCAAACGGACAACAATGTTGAAAATCAAGATGTTGCTCTTGGTTTCATTGAACCTCCTCACTTCACCAATTATCGGTCATACAGACAACTGGCTCACTTATGGAATGTCAATAAAGAGAACATCAATATTCTTAAGAAGATATTACTACTTGTGTTTTCGAGGACGAAAACTCTTCCTTAAGGGGGGAGTAATGTCAGGACAAGGGCAAGGCCCAACCTAGGGGGTCAGGGACCTAGGCCAAGGTCCGTCTGGACCAGTGTGGACTGGGAATCTTCTTAGGGCAGGTGCTAGGAGCTAGCCTATATAAGGGGCAGTAGGGAGGAGGATCCCAGGTTCAGTTACCCTAGGCCTTACAGGACATTTCTCTTGGGACAAGAACGATAGCCACGTCCTTGCTCCCCACACTTAAAACACTTATGGTCCTTGCGAAAAGCTTCAAGTTCTTCAGGAGAGATTTTGTTTTTACCTTTGTAAAATCCCTTCTCCTTGGATCGATTGTTGTTGTTGTTGTTGGTGTTGTCTTGGGAAGATTTTTGAGCATTGCTCTTTCCTTTAGCTTCATTTCGATCCATGTTTTCCATGGGCGTGAAATTTCTTCTCGCCCCTTGTTGGAAATTGATGCAACCATAGTGTGGTGGATGACTTTGGTGATAGTGCTAGGCCGTTGTGAGTTGACATACTCGGCCATTTCATTAGGTAATCCCGCACAAAATTGTTTCTTTTGTTCGGTAAATTCTATCTTTGAAAGACTGTAGCTTTGAGATGTAGATCCCAAAACTTGTCTACATATTTGTGAATAGACTCGTTGAAGAGTAGCTTCAAACTTCTCCATTTGGTGAGCACTTTGTTCTTGGCATTGCTTGCAAGGAATTGCTTCATTATGGAAACTCGTATAGTTTTCCATGTCTTTGGGGCTGTGTCGTTGCCATGAAGGCTAGCCCACCATTGACGAGCGGCTTTTTCTCGAAGTGCATAGCTACATGGTGTAGCTTAGAGGACTCCGTGAAGCCCTCGTCTCCAAAGGCCACATCAAATTGTTGGATGAAGGCCAATACATTGTCGGTGGCACCAAAGGTGCCATCATAGGTGAGGAAAGAGATACTCTTTCATCCCTCTTTGAATTTCTTGATCTTTTTGGACCTTCGCCATACCGGGTAAGTTTTGCGATGTCCTCTCCTCTTGTATTCTCTAAGAGAATAGTTGTTGCTTTCGCTAAAATAGGAGGAAGGTGAAGAAGAAGGAGAAGAGGGTGACTTCTTTCTTGCCTTTTTCTTCCTTTGTTTCCTCTCTTCCCTTTCAGAATGACAAGGATAAGGACTATGGGTTGATTGTTTCCTCTTAGGAGGAGTTGGCGATAGTCTAAACCACCATCTTTTGGAGCCACATCTTTAGAGGAACTTAGAGATTCGCTTCTTTCTCATTCTTTGGATTCCTCCTCTCTTATGGGAGAGAGTCTTCTTTTGGGAGTCTCATCAAGAGGCCTCCTAAACTCTCTCTTCCCTTGGAGAGGAAGCCCATAAGCACGAAGCTGCTGGGTAACTTTGTCTTGTAAAGTAGGTTTGCGCATAGCTTGATGAACCTAGTAACAAGATGGGGGCATCATCATTAGCACCTTCATGTGCAAAATCAAAGTTATCAATGTTTATTCTACTCTCTTGGTTATTATCAGCCATGCTAATTATACTTATGTGTTTAATTAATGTATTCTTTGGCAATTCAAAACCTTAGTTGCTATTCTCTTAGCCTTTGAAAACCAGCACTTAAGTATCTACACCCACGGCTCGAATTGGTTAATTATAGAGAGTAGTAGAGTGGGTGTAACATAGAAGAATTGTCAAGGGATAGATCCTTTTGGATTTTTTATGGTTTAATAAAGGTAAAGCCGTAGGAAAGTCTAAAAGGACTCCATTATTAAGACCAGAGCTCCCGAAGTGTGCACCATATCCCACCTAGTGGGCTCAACAAAACCGATAATAGATCCCAGTCTCACTTACCCTAATATAATTAACAAAATCAACCACTAATAGGATACTTAAGGACCTCTCTTCTCAATCAAGAAAAGAGAAATCAAATGCTCTGATACCAATGTAATGGAAATGGCCTATGAACTTTGAGAATAGCGGAATTAAGAGAATGAGAGTGAGCATTTTTGTGAGATTACTTTGTGAACATAGAGGGTGAACTTAATTGATATAAACATAGTACTTAATTAACTTGGCATGGATAATACTTTTGCAAGAGAAAGAGTATTAGAGAACATGACAATAGTTGAGGAACGGATCTACTTGGAGCCGCCCCACCTCCAAAAGGCATTTGTATTATAGATTCTCCCATCAAGAGAGACTTGGTACAATACAATCTTTGTGTTCCTTGTGACCTAGGTGATGCAATGAATATTGAAAGCTTCATGCATCACGAGCATAACATAAACTTTGCAAAAAGCATTAACTATCCCAAGCCTCAGTCCCAAGGCCTCAAACACCTTCAAAGGTGGAGAGAGCTAGTAGGGAATGAGGGTAGGGAAGAGGAAGAATAATCATCCATAGGAGAAAAAAATAGTTCCTCACTTATCATCACTCTTTTTGCTTAGCATGGATAGTAATGAAGATGAAGAAGATGGCAAGCTTAAGCATTGAAGCATGGCTCTTGGTTGGATTTGCATTCCATAGCCAAGAGTGTTGGTGTAGGCTCTCAACTTCTCAACAAGCTTGGAGAAGGAGATGGAGCTCTTGCACTCTGTACTTCACACAATGAGAGAGTGTGTGTGTATGTGTGGGAGAGTATACCCCCTCTCATGATTGGTCCACCACTCTCTCTCTCTCTCTCTCTCTCTTTTATTTAATTATATCATTTGGACATGTGTCTTCTTTTTACTCTTTGAGAGAAAGAACTTAATTATTTACTTTTAGGCATCTAAATTCTCATTGGACCCCTTTAAAGCCTATCCAATAGGATTCAAGCACATCATGAGGGCCACATGGGGAGGATATTGACATGTATGATTCTTAAGTCATTTGGTTTGAATTGAACACTTCAAGCACCTAGTCATTTAAGCATGAAAAAATTTTATACCTCTTGAGAGCTCATGTTTGAATTGAACACTTCAAGAACCTTAATAATTTAAGCATGAAAAGCACCTCAAGCTTGGACAAGGTTCCCACAAACACTTTAAGCACTTTAGTTAGCAAGCAAGACAAGCGCCTCATGCTTGCGTAGGATTCCCACCTCAAGGTCAGCCCTAGATTGCCTAAGGTTTGCCTAAGGTCAAAGGACTTTTTAAAACTAACTTTTGGAGGTCTTTAATGAAGCTAACCCTAATGTCTTTTAAGCTCCATTAGATGCACGTTTCTCTTTAATAGACTACCTCCATTTGGACCCCTATTGAGATGTAACCATCTCTCCTCTTGGTCCCTTGCCGAGGTAAATCTAGAAGCACTTATTGCACATTTCTCTTTGGTAGACCGTCTCCTTTTGGACCCCTATTGAGATGCAACCATTTCTCCTTTTGGTCTCGTGTTGAGATAGGTCTAGAAGCACATATCTATATCCTAACTCTTGTTCCCCTTTTATCTTCCCATATTAAATTATTAGTTTAATATGAGAAAATCATTTGGTAAAGTTAGATATTATATTTTATGACATGGTACATATATCGATCAAGGTAGTATAAAGCATGATATCTTTTTTCAATAGCCTTTGACTAATAATATAATTGTGAATTTTTATGCCCATCTCAACTTCTTGCATAGAGCTACATGCCTTCATGCACATGTATGTGATTGCATCTAGAGAAAGGCCCTCGCTTCACATCTGCTGAAAATAGAATAGAGCTTTGTGGCCCTGCCCTTGTAGTGGGGATCCCGCAATCAGTGTATTCCAAGAGAAAATTTTGGACAATTGACTCCTCGGTTCCTTTTTGTGCTTTCTCAAACGCACCACATTTGGCACACATATCGATCCAGGCAAAACCAAGCATGATATCTTTTCTCAACAGCCTTTGACTAACAATATAATTGTGAATTTTTGTGCCCATATCAGCTTCTTGCGTAGAGCTACATGCCTTCATGCAGGTGTATGTGATTGCATTTGGAGAAAGGCCCTTGCTTCGCATCTGTTGAAAACAGAATAGAGCTTTCTGGCCCTGGCCTTGTGGAGCAAATCATGCAAATAGTGCATTCCAAGAGTCCACACTCAGGACCCAAAGCTCCTCAAGAACTTTCGTAGTCTTTCAGCTTGTGCCAATTCAGAGCCTACTGAAATTCACTCGTCACTTCATACGTACAAATCTGGTGGAAGCAAGAAGGATGGTGTTGACAGCTGTAAAAGGCACATTAACAATGGTTGATCAACATCAACTAGTGTAAAGAGTTCAAACCAGATTATTCCTGCCATCTGCACTATATGTGCTCTTGTTCTAATTAGTTCCAAACTGAAGTTTGGAAACTTGGAAACATCATTGCAAGCAATAATTACATCAAGTAAAGCGGGTCTAAAGCTTTACAATCAGAATGAGTCATGTGTGAGTGAGGACCTTGCATGTGGCGTAGTGTACACGAGACAGAGCTAATGGAGATTTTCTTATATGCAAAGCAAGCCGTGGAGATTCGGTATGCAAAGCAGGTCGTGCACATTCACTTTATAAAGCTGCTGCGTACGTTTTTCATTGAAAAGTGTCGCCACATGGACGAGCCCCCAGCCAAAATTTTGAATCTTGTTCTATGCTAACTAAGTAAACATGTTGCTACTTTTGGTTGATATGTATGCCAATTTCCAAATTTCCTGCCCTTATGAAACCAAAAGAAATTTATGATGAGCATCTTCTCTAGGATGTCTTCACTTGGAATGCATTCATTGGAGGATATGTCCAATATGGCTATTCCAAAAAAGATCTGGGTTGTTTTAACCAAATGCAAAGGGAAGTTCTTCTTCCAAAATGCAAATACCTATGCTTTCATATTGAAGCGTGTGGCCTTCTGCAAGTATGTATATTCTTCACCTTTTTTTTAATAGCAAAACTCACAATCGTGAGTGAATCATATTAATCAACCCAAATAATTACAAGGTCTCTTCATGCTCGTGTTGAGCCATGACATCATCCAGGGACCATAATTACATTGGCTATCAGGGCAGCCATCCCGACCAACTCGGCCCCTTATCCTTGATACATAAGGTCCATTATCATGTTCTTCTGAGATCTTTTAATTACCGATGGCCAAGATTTTCCCCCATCCTAGGCATGCCCTGTGTTGGCAACAAGGCAGAAGTAATCCTAGACCAATCCTCTAAGTGTATATTCTTCACCTTCACTTGTTTGTAGAGTATGTTTGGTTTTTTACATGAAAGCTTCTTCTTTGTTCTTCAACTGTATTGAACTAGCTAATTATCAATACAACCTATTTGCTTCTATTCTTTATATAGGAATAATAGTTTCTCTTGTAGATAACACGTTTGCACTCGTGGATCCAAGCATATAACAAGATCAAGCTTCTTGAATAGCCAATATCAGCACTATTTTCTTCATAATTTGTTCCCAACAATCAGAGCCAAACCGGACTCCTAACACTAGGGATCCCCACACTAATGAAATGGAGGGCCCGTCTTTTTGTGAATATAATAGGGAAAATAGACCCTGCCCCTTGTTGGGTTTCCAAGCTCGTGGGAAACTCCCCTTATGGTATAAGGTTAAAAGGTGGCTAAAAACGTTGCAAGTCTATGCAGTATTTGCAGCATCTCAAAAACATTGCATGGTGGTGATTTGTTGCCGCTTTGCAAGCATTTATTGAGAGTTTTCAAAACACCCCATCTATGGACGGTGGCACCTTTGGAAATCCTTGGTGGTCTTGTTGGAGACAAGATAATAGGCAAAGATATTCAAGGTTACGGCTCGTAGTTGCAATAGAGGCGATGCATTGACGTCATGTTCAAAACACCAAGAAAGATTTACAACGAAGCTCGAACGCATTGACAACTCTCCAAAGTTTCACATCTTGTTTTTCACTCGGATGTGTATGCCATATATGTCAATTTAGTGGCTTTTCATATCAATTGGATACAGCTAGCACTAGGGCAAGTCATGGAGAACATGAAGATTTGCTTCAAGAACATGGTATACAACTTCAAAAATTGTTATTCTCTATTCAATATCCTAGATGTGTTATGTTTTGTTATATTGTCAACACAATCATCATATATTTTTTGTCAAAGTTCTCAGTTGTCAATGCATATCATATCAAAATTTGTACGCGTTATAGACACTGCCACACATAAGTAGTAAGACCTCCCAAAAACATTTGTTATGAGCCCATTTTTGTCCCGCTCCTTATGAGGTTACCACCTTAAACCCAAGGTTTGCCAGTGAACCAAAAACTCCATTTATTGTGATAGCTAAATTTTCAACTTACACCCTATTTGTTCAAAAGGGGGTTCACTATCATAGCACCAGGTCATGGATACACCAAAATCCTTGGTTGTAAGAGAACCTAAAACTCACGGTTGACGAGTACACCAAAAACTCGAGGTATCATGAGAGTGGTCTGTTTAGTTTAGACTTGAGGGGGGGATTGTCGGGTTTCCAAGCCCGAGGGAAACTCCCCTTATGGCATGCAAGCAGGCTCAATTAAAAGTGGAGTTTGCATGGTTAAAAGATTTTTATAGTTGTAAGGTTTTTTACAAAATACACACAAGATATAGCGTTGCTTTTGTTTCATATTGTGTCGAGCCTCTTCTCTCTCTCTCTCTCTCTCTCTCTCTCTCTCTCTCTCTCTCTCGCTCTCGTTCTGCACGCACCTCGCCATGGTTCCTCACTGGCTTCACCCCCCATAGCCCTCAAAGCCTAACAACCCCCCTCTCTCCCTCCCACCAAAAATAAAAAATAAAAAAATAAAACACACACACACACACACACACTTATCTAACAATAGTGTGTGCGGCGTGTGTGATACTTAATCATTTGTAGCATAGAATGTGCACAAACGTCACTAGCATTAAAAGCACGTAGACAAAATGTGTATTGAAAGCAACATCTCACATCTCTTCATTATTAGTGTCCACAAGGAGGAAGGTCGAGCAAAGGTTAGCATTTTTATTGAAGCAATTTGCACACACACTTCCAAACCACTTGTAAGTGTCTCTTGTCGCCTCTCCGCTCATCTTCCATAGCTTTCATTAATGAAGTATTTTATATGAATATTGATATTATGGTCTCTCTCTCTCTCTCTCTCTCTCTCTCTCTCACACACACACACACACACACACACACACACACACACACACGAACGACACTATTTAACACCTTTTTTGGAGAGGATCTACGGTCCTCTAGATCCTTGGTGATCCTAGACCGTTCAATCCATTTGGGAAAAAAATTATGATGCAAAGGAAATGGTAGCATTATATTGAGTACTTTTGGCACGCTCGTCATCTTTAGTTCACATGAAGTTCACCTTAGGTTTATGCTGAGTTCACACCACCAAAATGTAGTGCACATAGCTTGCAGAGTTCACATGTAATTCACTTATAGTTTACATGCAAGTTCACAACACATTCACATTTGCTCGAGTGTACATCAAATTCACGTTCGAGATCAATGGTTGTGACCTTTGTCGTGAATGATTGATAGGGTGCAAGGATTTGGGACGTTGGATCTCCGCAGAGAGAAGAGGGGGGGGGGGGTTGGTTATATTCGCGGGGGCGCATTGCTTGCAACGATACACACTATGTGGGTTGGATAGAGCATTGCTTTGTGGACTAGGAGGTTGGGGGTTCAAGGGCCATCCGCTTCGCATGAATTCAATCGACGGCGGATTTAATGCCAGCCGTTAATGCTTTCACGTGACCCCACCACTTAGGGTCGAGGACACGTGACACCATTTTTCAAATGGGGTGTCATTTAGTAACGAGGCCTCCAGCCCCCTCTAGTTTCAAACTAGGGAAAATTACCAAAATACCTCTCTAATTTGTGGAAATTCCCAATATACCCCTCAAATTTCAAAAATTCCCAAAATACCCTTGTATCTATTTTCGTTGGATTCTTCAACATTTTCTAATCTTTATTCTTGTTTGACTACTAAGATTGGTTTTTGAGTGCTTAGCATGTAATTTGTCGCAAATTACCTCGCAAAAAAAGTGAATTATGTCCAAAAATAATGAATCAATTCATCTCCAAAGCCTACATAACCGACTCAAATTTTAGTTTTAGCATCCTGTATAGTAGACAATCACTCGTCTTATGAAAAGCTACAATCTTTTGTTTTTACTCTCACAACCAGGGGTATTTTGGAAAATCTGAAGGGCATTTTGGGAATTTATGTTAAATTATGGGGGTACTTTGGCAATTTTTGAAATTTGAGGGTATTTTGGGAATTTCCACCACAAATTAGAGGGGTATTTTGGTAATTTTCCCTTCAAACTATGTCTGGCGTCAAGTATCATATGGGGCCATGGGCCTTTAACAAATTGCAGCGAGACAGGAGCTGAAGCAAAGTGAAAAGCAGCAGCTCTCTGGGTGCCTGAAGGAGGTCCTCTCCAGAGAGGCACGGTGGTTTCTGAAGTATGTAACGGAGAAATGGCCTGCACAGACATTCGTCGCTCCTACCAGGAATGCTTTCCGGAGCCTTCTCCCCAGGTATGCGATTGCTCTTTGTTGAATTTCAATCGAATCTCACCCTCATGACACCAACTTAGTGCTTCGTACATCACAGAGAGTCCCGACACCTTCTCCATCATCTCACAAACCTGCAAGAGAGTCAATGAATGGGATGCACCATTCACCCTGGATCAAAGACGAGGCACACAGAAACAACAAAGATCTCCATGTGCAGAACGCTGGGAAAATGGGTGATGTGAATCAAAAGTGGGACCGAGCTGCTGTTCTCGACCTGATAAAGTCTTGTGCTAACCGGAAGGACCTTCTTAAAGGCAGTTGTATACATGCTACTCTTCTTGAGAGAGAGCTGCTTACAAATGACATCACCCTAAACAATGCCCTTCTCAGCATGTACACCAAGTGTGGTGCACTCGTGAAAGCGCAAGAGTTTTTCGACCAGCTACCTGTGAGGAATGTGGTTACATGGAATTTTCTGATTGCTGGGTATGTGGGACAGGGACTTGGAGCTGAGGCAGTAGCCTATTATGGACGGATGCGTAAGGAAGGCCTCTCCCCAAATGCAGTTACATTCATCTATGCTTTGAAAGGGTGTGGCAACATCCGGGCTGTTGAGAAGGGTGAAGAAATACATGCTGAAATTGGCAGGCAGGGCTTATTGGAACGCGATATTGTGGTTGGTACTTCATTAGTCGACATGTATGCCAAGTGTGGTGCTCTTGCTAAAGCACAAGGAGTTTTTGACAAGCTTCCTGCACGGAATGTGATTACGTGGACGGTGCTTATTGCTGGGTATACCCAACACGGGGCTGATCTTAAAGCTCTAACCTGCTTCGATCGCATGCAAGATGAGGGCCTTTCTGCAGATGCAGGCACCTACATTTGTACTTTGAAAGCTTGTGCGAGCATTGGAGCAGTTAAGAAAGGCAAAGAATTACACGAAGAGGTTGACAAGCAGGGCCTATTGGAAAAAAATATTGCATTGGGCACTGCATTGGTTTACATGTATGCTAAGTGTGGTGATCTTGAAAATGCGCAAGCTGTGTTTAATAAGCTTCATGCTCACGATGTAGCCGCTTGGACTGCACTCATTTCTGGATATACCCAGCATGGGCCTGCTGATAGAGCTCTGTATTGCTATGATCAAATGCGAGATAAAGGCTTTTTTCCAGATGCCATCTCCTTTGCTTCCATTCTGAAAGCTTGTGGCAGCTTAAAAGCAGCTGAGAAGGGTCAAGAGATACATGCAGAAATTAGTAGGCTGGGACTTTTAGATGGAGATATTGTGCTAGGGAATGCATTAGTGGACATGTATGCAAATTGTGGCAGGCTTGAAAAAGCACAAAGAGTGCTTAACCAGCTGCCAGCACGAGATGTGACCTCTTGGACTTCACTAATTGACGGATATGCCAAGCATGGGCTAGGCGATGAAGCTTTAATTTGCTTCGGTCAGATGAAACTTGAAGGCCTCTCTCCAAACGCAATCACTTTTATTTGTATTTTGAAGGCTTGTGGCAGCATAGGATCCCTCATCAAAGGTGAAGAATCACACATGGAAATTGACTGGCATGGATTACTAGGAGAAGATGTGGTCCTTGGTACTGCATTAGTAGACATGTACAGCAAGTGTGGTGCACTTGCCAAAGCACAAGAGGTATTTGACAAGCTTGCAATGAGAAATGTAGCCGCATGGACTGCCCTCATGGCTGGATATTCTCAGGTCGGTGAGGTTAGAAGAGTGCTTGTTATGTTCACTGAAATGGTAGAAGAAGGTTTGAATCCAAACTCTATCACGTTTGTGGTTTTGCTTACTGCCTGCAGTCATGTTGGCCTACTGGAAGAAGGGCAGCTTTTGTTTGTTACTATGGCTACCCACTACCATATCTTGCCGAGAATAGAACACCAAACTTGCATGGTAGATATGTTCAGCCGTGCAGGGCTCTCTGAGGGGGCTTTGTGCATCATTGAGAAGGTGCCACCTTCCCAGCATCTCCTGCTCTTGTCAGCGTTGCTGGGTGGTGGTCGGGAATGGGCTAATTTGGAGCTTGGAAAATGGGCCTTTAAGCATGCAGTACAGTTGAACGAGGAATTTGTGGCAGCTTATGTCTCTTTGAGAAGTATGTATGCTTACGCTGGCTTGCAAATGGATGCAGATGAGGGCTAAAGCCTTAAGGATAAAAGAGATTTGTGGAACTCATAAGATGCTAGTGGATATTTCTCTGAAAATGGATTGAGGAATTGTATGCGTGGCAAGGAAATTGAAGAGTATTTCACATGTTTGGATCGTATCTCTAGCCTTCTATGATGGCAGAGTGTGAATGAGATTTGATACACTGTGAAATGATTCTTGCTGCAAAAGACATGAAGCTATGGTGTTGCATAGGTTGAAAATTAATTTTTGAGGCTAAGAGCTCCTACGAGCTGAGAGCAGAGTTTCTTCATTCTGTTAAAGAGGGCATTATCAGGCTACCAAAGATGAGGAGAGCAACTCAAAAGCTGAGCTCCTACAATTTTTGCGGTGGGCACTTCTTTGAAAACGCTGGGTGGTCCTCTGTGGTAGGACTTGCTGCACTTAAAAGAGGACATTGAAAAGCTCTCAAGGCCATGAAAAGCAAACGGTATGGAGAAAGGACTCCTTGCTTTTAGCCAACAAGGAGAGCCACATGTTGCCTCTTAAAGAGATTGACTCGAGGTGGGTAATGCCAAGACCGAGTCCCAAAAGGACTACAAGCAATGCATTTGAGGACATAAGTAATCAGTTGAAATACAACAAACGTGTAAATTTCAAAACAAGGCACAGCAGACATTGTGGGTCCCCAGCAAATTAGAGTATCCCAATGTAGCAAGGCGCAGAACAAGTCAACTTCAGCTACGTCGATGGACAAACCCCTTCCTCGCTCCCTCAACAAAAGGTTCACTTGGGGGGTTACAATCAAGCTCAGATATGCAGTGCACAAGTAGCTACAAGTGAGGTAAACCCACTTGGAAGGAAAACCTCAATTTATGTCACATGCTTATGTTGTAAATGCAGTTAGATACGGGGCTATGCTGCTGCTGCTGTCGAGGCCGCATTTCTCTTGGTGTTACTGAAGAGTCTGGCAGGTCTTCGACTCTTGATTCATGTTTTTGTAATCTATGTCTGGATGGTTGGTATGCACAGTCTTCTACCTGATAGAGCCACTAGCTTTCTGGTATCTCATCCAATTTTTTCTCGTCCGGCTGAACTTTGTAACTATGAACTAGGCTCTACAATTGTCGGTTTTCTTTGAGACTTTGTAGGTTTCTGTTATAAAATTATCTTTTGTCAATGCTGTAGAGAACATTGGTGCTAAAAAAAGTGTTGTTTTACCTGCAAACCTTGCAAGAACCTCCTCTAACTAGTGGATATTTATTAAGGCCCTAACTGTGCTGAACTATAAAATGCCTCAACGAGGGTGGAAATTCTCATTGCGGTTTTGCACAAGAGCTTACCCCAAGAAGACTATAGTGCAATCACCACCAATGTAAAGTTGCTATGAGATCCTAAGTTCTAACTTGATATCCATTGCAGCTTCTCATGGTTGGGAGGCCACAATGGAGCTTTCTTTCATTATATGGCAAAGCGCGTAGAGATGTGGCATGTTGTGGGCAAATGATTACCATATAACCACGAAACTATTTTGGCAACTTGGTCAAAGAATTGGAAGATGATGAAGAGAGATGTAGAAGAGGAGGGGCCCCCTGTGGGAGACAACAACCTTGAGAAAGCTTGCAAGACAGGGGCTATATAGGTATTCCTTAAGTAAAAGGTAGGTATTCCCTAATTAAAAGGTATTCCTAATGGTTTCAAAAATCAAAAGGTATTCCTACTTCAAAGATTCCCTCAACAACAACAAAAACGATATGTTAGTCTATATCATGTAACAACGGGGCGAAGCACATAGATTTGCAACAATATTAGCTTGGTAGGACAAATACAACATTGAGCGCGCGCGCACAAGAGAGAGAGCGAGGATACTTTAAAGAGAAGAAAACGCTAAAGCAAAAATAAAAGAGAAGAGAAACACCTCTTTATTTGGACACACAAGGTCTTTTGACGGTCCACCTTCATATGTCTTTTGACTTTTCACCTTCATTGTCTTTTCATTTTCTAAACTCACCCTTCACTTATGCACTTGATATGTTTTAAAAGAAATTTTATTTTTCTGAGATTGAGGAGACCTAATGGCTTCAGAAAAATTAAAAGATATTCCTAGTTCGAAAATTCACTCAACAACAACAGAAATGATACACTAGTTCTTAGCACATAGTAACGGGCTATGACGAAGCACGTAGATTTGCGAGAGTAGTAACTGGGAAGGACGGGTACAACATTGAGAGAGAGAGAGAGAGAGAGAGAGAGAGAGAGAGAGAGAGAGGATACTTTAAAGAGAAGAAAACGCTTAAGGAAAAATAAAGGCGAAGAGAAACACCACTTTATATGGACACAAAAGTTTTTTTATTTTTCACCTTCATATGTCTTTTTACTTTCCACCTTTATCTGTCTTTACATTTTCTAAACTCACCCTTCACTTATGTACTTAATATTTTTTGAAATAAATTTTATTTTTATGAGATTGGGCAGACCTAATAGGTAGATTGGGTGGAAATCTTTTAATCTTGAATTGCTAGGATTTTTGTTTTCGACGCACCAGAGGGCTCATAGGAGGAGGTGCTTATCCCTTCCAAATATCAGACATGAAACATGGTTAAGCAAGGGTCGCATACCATTGGGCAAGAGCCATGCATAGGAATCACCATGGCCACCTAATTGATGCGCCACCTTTTGGGAACGACGGAGAGAACTTCTAGCAACCAACTAGGAACCTTCTCCTCGGGTGACCCACCCGAGGAGGAGGATGCACTCGAATGTCCAAGGGCAAGAGCCCTGACAACGTGAACACTAGGTGAGCACAATGTGTTTCTCTAAAGGTGACCCAACTGGCGATTTGAACCCACAACCCATAGGTTGAGAGGCCAAAGCTTTACTGTTAGACCAACTCTTTGGGGACTGACTTGCTAGGTTTTGGATGAGGACTCAAGGGAGCCACTTGGAGGATGTCAACTACACTCATAATAGTAACGTAGACACTCGTATTAGTACCAGGGAATCTGGGTATGGATAATAAAGCATATGAAGGATTAGTTTGGTTACAAGTAGGACAAACCGACCACGAGAGAGAGAGAGAGAGAGAGAGAGAGAGAGATTTGATAACTTGCTAAGTATATCCTTCGCTTCTCTTTGTTTCTCTCTTTCTCGCACACTTAGACTTACGTCAACCATATTCCCACACTTCATCACCAATTTATTTATTTTTGAAGCAAAATGGAATTTTAAAATACTGAGATATACGAAAAAAAACATCTATGAGCTAGAGACTAGTGTCCTAGTAGATAGTCCTCCTCCCCCTACCCTCTTTGAGCTGAAGGATCAACTTAGAAGAGAAGAGCTCCTAGCTACAAAGGCTTTTGTGATTTGGACTAGAGAACTCTAGGCTCGCAAAATTGATACTCCAGACAAAAGCATGCTTATTTCACTTAAAAGAAAGAAGATTAAGGATTGCATCCCTAATTCAAAGGATAAAAATGGAAACATTTTTCAGTCTCATAAAGATAACTTGGAAGTGGCCAAGGCCTTCTACCCAGACATCTTTTCATCTCCCCTCAAAAAAGGGGTTGGTCATACTAAGGCTAG
Organism: Adiantum capillus-veneris; assembly: GCF_014529385.1. Classification (NCBI taxonomy): domain Eukaryota; kingdom Viridiplantae; phylum Streptophyta; class Polypodiopsida; order Polypodiales; family Pteridaceae; genus Adiantum; species Adiantum capillus-veneris. Next base: position 143,141,680 of record NC_140945.1, read on the forward strand.
AGCATCTATCACCAGAATAAGAAAAAAGATGGTACACCCATTCATGGCCAGAATAATGGACCAACCTCTCACAAAGGGGAGTTGAAAAGTACTAATGAATCTCTTAAGGTTGGCAAATCCCCTGGGAGTGAACGTTTGCCCAATAAATTTTATCAACGATATGAAGACTTTCTCATTTCTCATTTGATGATGGTATGGCAAGAAGCTTTGAAAGTAGGATATTTTTCCTCTATGATAAACACTGGGGTTATCAAGCTCACAACATATCTGACTTCTGCTTACAAAGTTTTTGCCCTAGCTTTAGCAAGGAGACTCAATCCTGTAATGCATGATATTATTCTTCTAGAGCAGAAAGGCTTCTTTTATCCTGGATGCTATCATCACATTGTGGAAGCCATAGACTATGCTGAGGACTCTCATCAGATTTTTATGTTTTTTAAAATTGATTTTGATAAGTCATATGACAAGATTGGGTGAGATTTCATCTTCCAATCTCTGCATGAAATTGTTTTTGGTAAAATGCTTATCAGATTTATACATTTACTGTTTGGCAATGCTCTGGCTAAAGTAGACATAAATCGTGAATTTTCTGAAGCAATCACACTAAAGAGGTCCATTAGATAGGGATGCCTAGTTTCTCCTTTGCTTTATGCTATTTGCTCAAATTCTTTGACTTGGTTGGTTAAAGATGCCATTGAAATTGGGAAAGGGATTGGCAGAGCCTTGTGACCAACAAGAAGCTATGTTTGCAACAGTTTGCAGATGACACTAATGCTATGATGCACCATGATATATAGGCTGTGAAACTTTTTGGGAATGCCTTAATACTTTTTGTGATGCTAGTGGTTAGTGGTCAATCACTCCAAAACAGGATTCAAGACTTCAACAAGGTCTACACCTCAAATCGATACAAAAGCAGGATATACTCAAAGAGAAGTTGGGAGGGTCTTCAGGTTGCTGGGGCTTCCCATGGGTTTTAGTTTCTCTTTTAACTAGAGATGGGATTGGGTGTCGAATAAGACTAGACAAAAAATTATCCCATGGAAAGGCCACCAAACCACTATGTCCAGTAGGTATTTTGTTCTTAATCATTACATTATGCCATCACTAATGTACATCTCATCTTGTTTGTAACCAAAAAAGTACCAATTGCAACAACAAGCCTTCTCCTTATTCAGATCTTTTCTACGTGGATATAGATATAGATCACCCAAAGATCTCAAAAGTGGCATGGAACACTTGTTGTCTACCAAAAACTAAAGGTGGACTAGGTCTGCTGAATCTGAACACGATATCTACAAAGATGGCAGGAAAATGGGTACTGAGGTGCATAGAATGAGATGAATTTTGGGCTATGCTTCTAAAAAGGAATATGAGAAACTTCAAGATTCAAGAATACAAAGCCTGGCCAAAAATGTCCTTGAGAGACATTGTGTTGTCCCCAGCTAACTCCTCCTAATGGTTCTAAACTTATGTGTAGATTCTAGGAGTCATGACAAAATATAAGGAGATAGTGGAAGCTTACCTTCAAATTTATGACTAACCTATATTTTTTCCTTCAAGGTTCTGGGAGTCATAGCAAAATATAATGAGACAATGGAAGCCTACCTTCAAATTTATGACTAATCTATATTGCTTCCTTCAAGATTCACCTAGGTTTGGGTGTTTTGCAGATTTCTATAAATTATCCCTATCCAAAAAATCTCACAAATGTCATAAAGTTGGATATCATATATGGGGTGATCTCTATCAAGGCTTCAATATCAAAGAAGATGCCACCTTCAAGGATAGTTCAACTTGAGCCAAAGTGATGCTCCTTGGTGTATATCTAGACTTCAGATTGTGTTGGAAAATATTCATCTCTCTTTAAGAGGGGATAGTCACAAAGCACGCCTTGTGAAGCTAGCTAGAAAAATTTATCTCAGCTATAAGCCAACACATGGAGTGGAGGAAGGGCTTAAGACAACAAATGGAAATAGCAATGGAGTTGCAAACAATGGACTTATAGGTTAAAGAGCATCTGGGCCTACCACATAGCAATTAAACAGAGTACTCTACTATGGCTGATTATGCATCAAGGCATATGGTGTGGTCATCATGCTCTCAAGATTGGTGTCAGTAATAGAATATGTAACATGTGTAAACTCTACATAGAGGATACTTCTCACCTCTTTTTCAAATGTAAGGACTCCAAAAAAATCATAGCAAAGGTGCAACCTTGTGGGCTATTGTGCAAGATTAACCCAATTGAAGCTAAGGACCTTCTCTTGGGCAATTGCAAAGGCTTTGATATCCCTCTCTAGAACATTTGGAGAGGGATTATTCTTTGCTTTATTTGGCTGAATAGAAATGCTGCAGTTCATAATTCTACCCCTCAACACCCTCATGCTCTACATCAGAAACTTAGGGGAGCATATGATATGCTTTGCAAATATATCACTGAAGTTGTTGACTCTTCAACCTTTTTCAGGCCTAAGGTAGGACTGAGGGGGAAGGCCCTAATCTAACATGTATGGTCAAGGGGGCTCCTAAAATAGGGACCACGGGTCTATACAGGGGCAATGATGGGTGGAGATTAGCATGCAATATCTCCCTCTGTCCTCACACTAGGGGTCTATATAGAGGCAAGACTGGGTGGAGATTAGCATGTGGTAGTTCTCTCTATCCTCACACCAGTATTAGAGATTGAGGGAGAGGGGCAACAATGAATAGGCGTGGAGGGATGGGCATGAAGCATGCATACTCCCCCCCCCCCCCCCCCCCCCCCCCCCCTCTGTGTGTGTGTGTGTGTGTCTTAACCATACAAGGCAATGGCGGGTAGAGGTCTTTGGGTACATCTCAACGGAAGGATTGCTTGCATGGCATGACGAGCATGGTGGGTGTGAAGCGACCCTTGCACACATGATGGTGGCAAGGTCGACTTGCATCAAATCATGTTGTTTCTCTCTCTCTCTCTCTCTTTGTGTGTGTGTGTGTGTGTGTGTGTGTGTGTGTGTGGATACGTGTTGCCTTGTGGATCCATCTTCGTCTCTGCATGGCAGCCAATCGAACACTCCCCTGCGTTCTATCTCTCCTTCTTCCATCACGCAGAGTGTGAGAGCAAGGAATATATAACCTGTCTCAACTCCAAGCCTTGTGCCCCTGATATAGGCAACCCTTGAGCTTCGGGTCAGACTGGCTCCTAGCTCCCTTGGTGTGATATTACTCTCCCTTGGAGAATCATTTTCATCCTAAAAAAAAAAAGTGAAAAAAATTAATCCCTTAGGTCTGTCTTTCCACTTGACTAATGTTTAGTGACATACATGATGATGCGTACGTAAATCATGATAGTCAATAATGCGCTCAAGTTCATGCGGCTGGGATAGAGGTTCAATGAAATCAACCAAAATCTACAAGTCAATGATATTGTTGTCCCTATGCAAGTGTTTATCTAAAGGACTTACATGAAACATGGGATGAATATGAGAGTGTGCATGTAAACAAAGTTTGTAATCCATATCTCCAACTCGTTTAAGTATCTTAAAAGTTCCACAATATCTCATACATAATTAGGTGTTGGTCTAGTTTTCAAACTTTCTAAATGCTCTGGTACACGCAAAAATACATTTTTTCCTTTTGTGAAGGTAACTTGTCGATGTTTCTCATTAGCATACTTTTGTATCTGTCTTGTGCTTGTCCTTGAGCAAGTTTCAACATATCCATGTGATCTTGGAGAAAATTGTTGACCTGCTAAAGTTTCTCAATTGCCAACCCTATTGTAACTAATGATCTAGGTTGAAAATTATACATAAGTATGAAAGGATTAAAACTAGTTCATCACATCCTTGGTGAGGCATGCAAAATGGACCTGGTGGCATCTACACCAGGATGACCTCATCAAGACTAGGGGTACCAACTAGCTTGGGATGCAGCTAAGATGCAAGAGACCTAACAAGAAGCCTACCAAAAACACCGAGCATGGAAACACGATGATCGATCAAGCACCTAATCAATGTGCCTAGAGACATTAATGTGTTTCCATTGGCCCGTTGTATCTTGATCATGAATGAGATGCGATATGCCAGAAGGAATCAACAGGGTGTATCACAAGGATAGGAGCAACCACAATATATACACAAAGTCGTGCACCAAGAAAGGAACCAAAAAACAATCAAGAGAAGTTTGGAAGTGAGATTTTGTGCAAAGAAAGAAGAGAACCCTAACATCTCTTGCCACTCGATGCATGGCCGAAACGCGCGGTGCAAGTGTGCTTGGTGCTAACAAGGTAGAGAGAGAGAGAGAGAGAGAGAGAGAGAGAGAGAGAGAGAGAGAGAGAGAGAGACCTTGGAGGTCAAATATGACCTATGGGACCAAATGAACATGTCACGTGGTGTGAGTGGAGGTCATAAGTGACTCTCGATGCTAAAAAATAGCTAAAATGAGCGTTGCAATAGAGAGTCCACATCATAGTTGGGAGAGGAAGGTATGTAGGGAGAGCTCATGGCTGAATATATGGGGAAAAGAGGACCTAATGTGGTCAAAAGATGAGCACTCAAGTAGTGTGTGGTACTCACTCTCTCGCACTTGACGAGGGCATAAGGTGCAAAGTTGACGAGACTCCTCGCCAGTGCCCCAACGTCCTATCTTGCAGCTTAGAGAATGGGATCTAAGACAAATGGAGGCAATGGTGCGGATCGCACTCATCAACGGATGGGCTCAAGGATGTAGGGATGGGTTCGGTTACCTCGTTGGAGAAGAACAGAGATTTGTAGTTTGGGGAAATGTGTGTGGTGTAATGGCTGAAGCGAGAATCTCTAGATTTCTCCCAAGCCGTGATACATTGGCTTTGTAAGAAGGCCTCATTAACATTAGGGAATTTCGGAGGTCATTTGGAGGGCCTTCTAAGAAAATGTATTTTTTGCACTCTCTCTCTCTAGAAAAATGGCAAATAATAGAGCTGGGTCTTTCATAGTAAAAGTTCAAAAAGTGTACTTTAAGTAGATTCCTTACTCTTCTAAAAATTCGTTCGTAGTGATTGAGGGATGATCCTCTTTTCAGTTGCATTGAATGAACCTTGTCAATATGGAGGGAATGAGGCTAACATGGAGGGACGAAGGCGCAGCCGCTATTCACTTTCCATTAAACCTACACATTTGGCTAATGGCGCACTCCTCAAATGGCACAAATGTTACCCAGAAACGAGCCAAATATCATCTTCACATTGATTTGGACAATGAGTACCAACCATTGATTAAGCGCAGTAAAACAAACACACATATACCTCCCGCTTCCATAGACACGCTCAGAGCTCAGGGAGCTAAACACATAGATATCTGGACGAGAGGCTCTCTCTACCCTAAGAATCCAATGACTAATGCGTCTCCACCGTTTGTCAATCCTACAAGCTTATTGACCTTTGCTGGTGATGGAGAAAAGGGCCTTCTGGGTTATTGTAAATCTCTTACAAGAGAAGCTGAAACTTACAAGGGCATTCTCCAAGCTCAACAATGTGAGATTGTTCGCCTTTCACATTTACATTCTACAGATCAGGTTACCATTTTGCAACATAAAACAGAGGTACAAGAACTGAAAGGAAAGGTGCGAAGTTGTCAAATGAAGGACACCATCTTGGGTGGTCGTATCCGAAAGAAGAAATTGCGCAATCTTGAAACATTGCAGGTTGCATCAGGAGGTCTCAAGAAAAGAATCCGAGCATTAAGGTGATGCTTCTTGGTTGGCTACATTGTCTTAGTTAAGTAATCTTTTTGTTTTTTCTTGTTATGCATTGTTTTCATGTGCCTAAATAGTGTTAGTGAAGCAAATTTTCTGTTATTTACTTATGCATTATCTTCATGTAGAGATTCAATCTATCCTGACAAGGAAAACATTGACCCCAAAGCCAATATAGAAAGAGATTGAAGCCACTTATAAGTAGAAGCCTGGCATCAGATATAGTACATGAGAAGAAGTTTAAGGTCCTACAACGAAATGTAGTGGACCTCTTTATTTCAGAGAACTCAGTGCCTGCAAAAGAGATACAAAGCACACTTGATTCACTTGGTGTAAGCAAAAGAGGATATTCGGCTATCCAAAAGTCCGTCTCATCCATCTTTGTTAAGAAGGGTATAAAATCCAAACTTCTACCATCAGCCTCAAGTGTTTGGAAAGAGAGGCTTCAGCTTAACGAGGCACAGGGAGACTATCTTGGACAGCTCTTTCATATTAAAGCAACTTACAGTGGCCATGGAGCAAACATGGCATATGATGAGTTCAATAATATTTTTATGGACCTGCGGATATTACAGAAGAGAATGGTGGAGTTTTACAACATCACATTTGAAGAGTCACGAGGGGTATTACATTTTGTGTTAAAACTGGATGAGTGTGAGTTTGTTAAAGAGAAAAAGCTAGAACGTGTTACTATTACTTTAATGAATAGAGCCCTCTCAAAGTGTCCCAGTGATGATCCTTTATATTTTAGTGTTCAATCAGAATCTAACATATGGTGGCTTGGTGCGTTTGAGGTAAGCGAGATTCTCAGGTAAGCTCAAATGTTCACATCTACTTAAGTCTCATTTATTTTATGTTGCAGGTAAAGAAAGAAGATCATGAGATTCTATATTGGGTGTTCCATCGAACTAATATTCCGGAGGTGATTGATCGACAGACTAACCAGGGAGAGGTACTACGTCTAGATGGAAGGGGAGACTTTCAAGTTGAGTGGCATCTTGCAGGTGACCTCAAAACATTAAAGTGCATGTATAATTGTGGAATGGGTGCAATGGCAAAGTTGCCGTGTTTGTTCTGCATGGAGCCTACAAAGGTCATGGACCCAAAGTGGTGGAGAAAAGCTCCAACACGTCACATTGAGGATCCTGCTTTTCGACCGGTTTTGAAAATACCACTTGTGAATGTCCACATTTGTACAATGCATGCCCTTTGTAGAATTGTGGAGAAATTGGTCTACTTATATATCGGGTTTGCTTGGAAGATTAAGAACTCGGCAGAACGACAAGTAGCCCTGCAGTGCTTATAAATGGTACTGTCGGATATGGGGCTTCATGGTGGCAATGTGAAAATCCAGCGGGATGAAAAGAGATCAACTGCTGAGAAGGATGTCCCATGCAAACCATCCATCGGTGGGGTGAAGGCACGGAGGTTTTTATCTAAACCCCAAGGTACAAGAGATCCGAAGCTAACAAAACATGGAAAAATATATAACACATCTTAAGTTAGCAAGGTAGAGTATCAAAGCTGGAAAAAGCTACATATTGCAGTCAAAGACCAAGAACCAACTACTCGTAACGCGAAGGCTGAGGTTTGGCGATCAATAGACATCCTATTTTTGATGTGGGACAAAGATGACTGGTCACAAGGTGATATGAACAAGTTCAAGGAGAATCTCAACCTTCTGAAAAAATCATTCAAGACAGCATGGACAGACACCCAAATTACTCACTACATGGTATTATCGTGTATTTCATTCTCTCTTATGTGCAAATATGTGAGTGTAAAACATTCTAACTAATCTGTTTTCATATCCAACACATCATCTTCAATCATTTACCATATTTTATACAAAAGTATGGAAACCCGGCAATATGGAATACCCAAGGGATGGAAAAGTCTCATTACATGGCGAGAAATGCTTATTTCAGGCACACACGACATGGTGGCTCTCGAATCAAGGCTAACAGTTTGAGAGAACTAATTGAATGGTTCTATCATAGAATCATTCATCGAATGCAGGCAAAAGAAGTCTTGGCAAATTCAGCAACAACACAAGCCATCAGACATTTACAACAACAAAAAGTTAAAAGATCAATG